>NC_057796.1:453924923-453942874 GCF_018294505.1 Triticum aestivum
GGCCCCTCTATCCATGCCTCTCTCGAATACGTAATACACACGCATACCTCTCTAGGCCCCGCCAAATGCATCAACTACACATTCACACATGTTACATAACGTACCCCATTGATCTAAAAAGCCCTCTCTTCACGTTTATTTCGCATACAACATTCCTTTTGAATAAAGTGTGGCCAAAAAATTATTTTAGAGTTTCTACATATATACAACATTACAAAGTTATATGGAGGAGTACGAACGCTAATTTGCATTGCATGGTGCCCACAATGATATTTATTCCGCACTGTGAATTTGTATATTTTTATACTATATACAAAGTTAGTCATAATAAAGAGAAACGAAGAGCATCTCTCTCTCCATCGCATACCCCCCCCCCTGTACGCCCCTTTCACGTATGCACACAAAACTATCTCCAGGTCCTCTAAAAGTAAGCCCCCAGATAATTCACGCATGTTTCATCTTTCTCTCGCGATATATGCAATGACGACCATTGTATTTGAAGAGAAAGCATGATACATACATTGGACTTCAGAATCCACTCATTACGGTCACCATTTACGTTTAGTGGTTATTATACAGTCACGGGCTCACCGTACAACTCTGTATTTGCTCATGACATGACTAGTTGACCAGTTAAACGCTCCATGTGGCACCTCTAGTGTTGCATCACATTATCTCACTACCATCATGCCCACCTGTCGACTTGTATCTACTCTACATCTACTCTCTTATAAAATACATAAAATACACTCTTATAAAAAACAGAGTTGGTGATGATGGTGTGCCTGCCATCCTGCAATATAGGCCGTCCGATTTATATCTGACGGATAGGAAAGAAACTATGGCAATTTTGCAAAAAGGTACCCACACACCTCTCCACATTTGCAAATAAGGCCTTGACTTCTCTCACAAGATAAACAAGTCATACAAATGCATCTTGATGTTACGTGCAACGCACGGGCATCTTGCTAGTAAGAATGAAAACAAACGACAAAAAAATATTTGGACGGTGGTTCGAAGTCATGACCGCGGGCACAGCGGACAAGGTGGCCTTGTATTGGTATGCTGAGCCGTCTGTTTTAACACACAGGAGCTGGTGTGGTGATTATACACACACGCACGCATGCACACGAACTGCATCCACGCAACACTCACACAAACACATGCACCCACGCACGCACGCAACACTCACACGTACACACGCAGCCACGCATGCACGCAACACTCACACGCACACACGCACGCATGCATGCACACACCAGTACACCACACGACCAACACACACTCTCACGCTCAAGTGCTCAACCTACACGTGCATGCACACACATCAGGCCCTGACAGACACATACACAACCAGGTGATTCCCGCGCACGGGTTGGAGCCTTGTCGCGCCTGCGTAAATTTGTGTTTATCTGACCTTTTGCCTATGCGAACTGACAAGTGGGACCCACAAGGAACGTGGTCAATTTAACTAGTCAACATGGCGCCACGCAGACTATTTGGCCGGTCAACAGAGTGCAATCCGATGCTGAACTGTGAGCAAGTGACCGTATAATCACCGCAAAACGTATATAGTGACCGTAATCAGCTTATTCTGAAGTTCGGTGACCTTATTACGCTTTTCTCTCTGTAGGCCCTCCAAAACTACATCTCTACACGTTCTCGCATGTTACATCTAACAACTATGCATTACAGCACTACTACTACACTCTAACACAATAAATCATATGTGTTTTTAGTTTTACTAGATATCATATTGTTACTTATAATTATTCAGTTTGCATACATTAAAATTGCCTTTGAAATGTATGGCCAGTATCATCTACTGCGCGGGAAAAATCCCGCCCTTTCCTGTTTAATCGGGTTTGTATCGATGGATCGTGCGAAACAGCAAAACTATAGTACTATACAGTACTACAAGTGACAGTTCACTGGGCCGTCGTGTCGTCTACTCCTCCGTCGTAAGAGTGGAGCGCTTGCTTTCATAAATCTTCTAGTCCCTTTCGCCGACATGTGGGACATCAAGCTACCGGGTCCACGTGCCATACCGGAATACAGTGCAGAGCAGCCGGGGTGAAGCACCCCAGTCATGGCGTCGGCGTAGTAATGAGCAATGAGGCGTCAAATCACAAGCTGCACCTTTCCCGCAATTAAGTTGGAGGGACGAAGCAACCATCATTTCACTCGTTGCTGAATCCGCTTCTTCCTCATCTTCTTCAACTTAACCACGTGTTGCTTCTGCCGTTGTTCTGCCTCATGTGGGACGCGGATCGGCTTGGTAAAGCACTGACACGTGGGACCGCATGTTAGCAAACCGCCAGGACAACGTCCTTCGAAAATAAGAAGCTTAATCGTAGACTTACAAAGGGCTACGTAGCTGCTACGTATACTTTCCATCTAATCTATATATGCCCCCCCTGATTTTCAGGTGGGGTGGGCCTAATCCTCTCCTTTAATCCAATCAAATAGTCCCACATCACATCAGTTCGTAACTTTACGTAAACCATTACGTGGATGTAGCATTGCTCAAATAAGAAACCTCCCCCGCCATCCGCGCGGCAAAATCACCTCCTTTTTAGTAATCTTGATTCTATAATTTTTTAGATCAATATAATTGAGATTTGTATAGATAGCACACAGGAGAAAAACCAAGTGGTACGGTTAAGGGCATCCACAATGTGTAGCCAAATGTGAAAATAGCTTTTGGCATCGTGGGAACCATTGTGGACGGTGTTGCCAAAGCCAAAAAGATGGAACCGAAGCTCCCTGATTGATTGATTGATTGAAGGAATAGAAAAATGCAACGTCTCTCCTCTTTCTCCCATGCTTGGACGCATGTAGTACAGTATAGAGCACAGAGTCTACTCCCATGTCCCTTCTATCACAAATCACAAAGCAGTGAGGCGTCAAATCACAAAAGCACGGACGAAGCAACCATCATTTCACTCTTCGCTGACTCCGCTTCTCCATCGTCTTCTTCGAGAAACCATCTCACCGCACTAGTACTCCTAGTAGTACTAGTAAAGGACTTCCTGGATGCAAATAAGGCGGTTGTCTCGGCTTGCAGGCAAACTTGGGAACGACTTACCGTGGTCTCCCTCAATGGTATTCTCCGCCGAACGCACTTCGCCAAACCACCAAAAAAAGATATCATCGACGTTACCGCAATGGGGAAGGAAGTCAAATATAGTTACTACCTCCATTTTTTGTACACAAGGCCAGTATATCAAAATTACAATTTGCAAAGGGCCACTAACACTAATCGAGGCAAAATTGATGGGGTTAGCAACCAAGGACATTAATATCCCCTGCATGCATGCGGAAGTGAGAAGGTTGGTTTGCATGGCGCTGCATTAATCAAGCGATGAGGAGTGAGATGGTTAGCTCTTTGGTCTTTGGAGAAAAAAATACGCATTAATTGACACGTGAAACGAGGATTTGTATTGATTAAATCCCGTGAAGGAAAACCCCGCCTTTCTTTTTTAACACTGGTACTCCTAGTACATACGTACTTATCCTGTTTGGGTCTAGGCCTTGCATTGCCAAACTTCGCCACACATTTTTGCCAAGCTTGCCTAAAGTTTTCAAAATGAGAAGGAGGCACACTTGCGCACGGCTGTCGCGGTCGCACCGCACCCTCACACGGTCGCTCCTACACGTCGCGGTCGCACCGCACCCTCACACAGTCGCTCCTGCACGCCGCAAACCCAACCAAGGGAACGCACCCTCACTGACACGTGCTGTCGCATGTGAACAAACCAAACTCAGCCATCCTATCGCTGACACATAATTTTCATTCATAGAGTATGTTTATCCAACCGCATGTTGGGGAGTATCCGTACAGCCCGTGCGGTGGTCTGTTGGGGAAGAAGAAGAGGTGAGGAAGAAGGAAAGAAGGGTTAGGAGACGTAGGATATTCATCCAACCGCCTGAAATGGTGGACTGACCCAAGTCAGGCGACTTGCATAACAAAAATATGTTTTTACACAGCAAAAGATCCATAAAAACAACAACATAAAGAAAAACTATCACTGCTCGCGGAAAAAGACGGCCTCGTTGTCTTTGGCTGCCGGCGCGAACCAGCCGTCGCTGCCGACGTGTGTCTCCGCACCGTGGTTGTCCTCGGCCTCCAGCTACTCGTTCAAGCGGAGCGTGCGGGCGCTCTGCACGGACAAGAGCACAGCCCGGTTCAAGTCGAGGACGTCCGGTTCCGCCTGCAGGAGGGCCTCGATGGCAGCGGCATCCGCGCGCTCCGCGTCGAGTCGAGCCTCCGCCGCCCAGTTCAAGTCCAGAACATCCGGTTCCGCCTACAGGAAGGCGTCAATGAGAGCGGCATCCGCGCACTCTGCGTCGAGTCGAGCCTCTGTCGCCCGGTTTAAGTCCAGGACGTCCGGTTCCGCCTGCAGGAGGGCCTCGATGGCAGCAGCATCCGCGCGCTCCACCTCAAGTTGAGCCTCCGCCGCCCGGTTCACATCCATGACATCCGGTTCCGCCTGCAGGAGAGCCTCGATGGCAGCGGCATGCGCGCGCTCCACGTCGAGTTGAGCCTCTGCCTCCCGGTCCTCCTTTAGTATTGCCATGTTGAACCGCTGGTCCGCCTGCACCATGGGGGACTCGGACGCCGGCACGAAGTCGACGTCCATCGTCTCATACCCATCGGGGGCCTTCTGCGCCGCGACCTCCGCCATGAACATTGGATCGGCTTCCTCCTCCTCGTAGCTTGGCTCCAGAGAACTCGGGGATTGGCCCGCCGCAAAGCGAGCTTGGGAATGGAGGTCTGTGGCGCCGACCGCCGCCGCGATTTCTGCGCGGCGCTCCGGCGTCAGCATCTTGTAGTAAGTGATCTTGCGGCGCACCATGGCTTTCCGGCGAACTAGGGGACGTTTGATGTGGGCTAGGGGATCGAAAGGTGGGGGAATGGGCTGGAGATTTGGTGTGGTTTTAGGGCAGTGGCTGGCGTAGGCCGAGCAGCGAAGGTTCTGGTGTGAATAGTGGTTCCGGTGACGACCGGTCAATCGGTTTTGACTGTACATCGCTTTTGTCGCGTTCGCGTTGCAGCCCGGCACGCTGGACCCTCCACGTCGCTCACCGAATGGAACGCGCTTCGTCTTGCGTTTTCGCTTGCTTGTGGGACCGCAGTTGAGAGCAAACCGACGTCCCTCCCCCTCCCCCGCCCGCATCATTTATTATACCACCACTCCCTTCATTTTATGCGGAGTAAATAAAAACAGAGGGAGTATACTACGGATGAGGATCCCCTGACGTGGCCGAACCCATTGAGTAACTGACATGCGGGGCCTAGCAAGCATGGGGTCCGCCAGTAAGTGACCGAAAGGGAGGGTAAGGCAGGGATACCTACGTCAGAGGATCCACTTCCACTATACTACTTTGACCAAATATTAGAGTAATAATATATGACATGCAACTTACACAAATGTTAGAGTAATAATATATGACATGCAACTTACACAAAGCATACAGGGTCTAATGCGTTTTTCGAGGCTAACTTTGACCAAATGTTAGAGTAATAATATATGACATGCAACTTACACAAAGCATACGGTCAAATTTGTATGTGAAAGGAGTTTCCAATGATATAATTTTCACATTATACATCTCATGTACTATTAATCTTGTCAATAGTTAAATTGGAAACCAGCTCGAGTACAAATCTAGGAGTACGTACGAATCTAACAATATTGATTGGGCGT
This sequence comes from Triticum aestivum, assembly GCF_018294505.1. Lineage (NCBI taxonomy): Eukaryota > Viridiplantae > Streptophyta > Magnoliopsida > Poales > Poaceae > Triticum > Triticum aestivum. Next base: position 453,930,635 of record NC_057796.1, read on the forward strand.
TGTTGAATGTTGATACCTTTTTTATCAAAGTAGAGATACTTTGACTACACATAAAACTTATATGTAAACTAGAAACGATAGGGGGAGTATATTGTACGTTAAAAAACGAAACGAACATTGAATACCCTTTATATATGATTTGCGGATGCTATGATCACCGGTTCAAAATTTTGAATCCGCCTTAGGTATCACGTGCCCCCACTCGTTTCCTCTCGATTTCATCTCGGGGTCCGGAGATCTATTGAAAGAGGACTAGGGTGGGTACATGCGAATGATACTCGGCGGAATGTTCAAATGAGGCATGCGGGAGGATGTACTCGACTGGAGGGCGACATGATCGATGGAGAAGAGGGTTGGAGAGGAATGAGAAATAAGCAAACGCCACATGATTATACTTGAACGGCTCAAATAAACAATAAGTTGTCTCGCTTGGCCTGCATAGTGAAAGGCCTAATGTGCAACGCGGAGCACTGACGCTCGAATATGGCCGGGAAAACAGGGAAACCGACATGTGGGGCACACCCGTCGGGACGACGTAGCGCAGACTAGTCCAATGGAGGAGCTAGCCCACGACCTCCTCGCCACCGACAACCACTCATGTGGGACGTTGGGCCAACAACGGGGCGCAGCTACAGCACCGCCTCTGGACACGGCGACCGCGGTGAGCGACACGCTCATATCGTCGCTAGACACGGTCGGTTTTAGTGTGCCGAGGGTGGCGTTAGTGCTTTGGCACGACCAACGGTATGTTTGGTTTGTGCCCAAGGTTGCCCCATCAAAGCATTGGGTAGCCACAATTTTGGTTGAGGTATTGGTTGCCCATGATTTGGCCGACATTGGCAAGAAAAATGAACTAGAGTTGGCTAGAGTTCATTGGCATGCCAAAGAAATGGCAACCATCCAAACAAAGACCAATCTTTGGGTTATGACCAAAATTTTGGTTGAGGTATTGGTTGCCCATGATTTGGCCGACATTGGCAAGAAAAATGAACTAGAGTTGGCTAGAGTTCATTGGCATGCCAAAAAAATGGCAACCATCCAAACAAAGACCAATCTTTGGGTCATGACCAAAATTTTGGTAAGGTGCACTTTGGCCACAATCCAAACACACCCCAACACCCGGCTCGTCGAGGATGCACGGGGCGCCGCAACGCGTCTGCGGAGTGGTGTAGCATGGCCAACTGCATCCTCTGGACCTGAGACCATGCCGGGTCGTCTTGCTTTTTCAATGACATGCGGGGATCGCATGTGAGGAAAGGGCATCTCCAACGTTGCCACGACCACAGCTGACTACCCTGGCACACCAAAACCCTCGTCCCTCGCGCCGTCGCGCGGTGCGTTCCCAGTCGGCGCCAGCTGCCCGCATTCATGCCGTCCGTTCATATGTCGTCGTTAAGAGGCTCGGTGCCCGAGGAACCAACTCCGGCGACTTAATGACGCACCAGGACGCTTGGCCTCACCGGAATGCGCTACTTAAAGCGGCAACGCCCAGCTAACCTCCACACCATAGCACATCGTCCTCCTACCTGGCACCACATCCGCCATGACCGCAAGTGCGAACGCTCTGCGGGAGAGCTTGTCTTTGGGGATGAAGCTCGAGGTCGCCGCCCTCGCTCAAGTCGCCTCTCGCGACGCAATAGCGGCGTAGCCGGACGCGGACGCGACTGCACAAGCGGTGGCACGCTGGCGGCCGACGACGGGAGCACCGTCAGCCACGCGTCCTACTTGCCGCCGTCCAACGTCCGGCACCGCCGAGGTCGGGGACTCCTCCGAGGATGAGTAGGGCAGGGAGGCGGCAGGGCATGGTGTGCCAACTGGCCGGTCCGTATCCCGTGTTCTACTCTTCCTCGCCGGAGACCGCACCTTCACTTCACGGGTCTTGAACCCCGCCCCCGTACATAGAGATTGCAGATGGAGGACGCCGGTCGCCGCCGTAAAATAGGTTTAGGGTCGGGTTTCTTTTATTTTTCTGTCCTATAAAAGTTCGAAATGTAATGAAAATCTGCCGTGTTTGCATTAATCTCGGCTGGTGTATATGAACTTTCACAATAATATACATATTGTAGGAGTACTAGCAAGATGCCCGTGCGTTGCACGGAAGATCAAGATCTTGTGGGAGAAAAGGATGAACGAGGGAAAGCATTATCTGCAAATGTGGAGAGGAGTGCGGGTAAATTGTCATAGTTTCCTTCCTATCCGTTAGATATAGATCGGACGGCCTATATTGCAGGATGACAGGCACACCATCATCACCAACTCTGCTTTTTATTGAACCGAGACAAATCTAACATGCGAAGTAAAATAAACACATAGGGTCTATACATACACAAATTATCTTAGGCACTCCAATAGTACGTCCACTACACATTCACACATCTCACATCTTTCTACATCTACGGGAACCTACGAAAGGGTTAATGTAAATTGCCTCTCTCTCTCCTCCCCTGATTTTCATGGTGGTGGGCCCCTCCCTCCCCCAATCTAGAATCAACAGCTCACGCGTTTCACATTATGTTAATTACGTAACTGGGATTACGTAGGTGTAGCATTACTCGTCCTAAAAAACCAACTAAGCCAACCTCCCAGCATATCGCGCGGGAAAAGACCCGGCCGCGCCGTTTTAGTCGGGATTACCGGATTACTAGTAGTAGTATCGATGGATCGCGCGAAGCAACAATTTTTTTTTTTGAGGGGGCGAAGCACCTAGTTTAAAAGGAAAAAAGGCGGTACACTCACAGCACTCCTGTCGCGGTCGCATTGCACCCCACACACGTTCGGTCATGCACACGGCTCACGCAAACGGAACGCGCTTCGGCTTGCCTCTTCACTGACACGTGGGACTGCACTTGGAGAAATCGACCATGCGCCAAACTCCCCCCGCCCACCGCGCGAAAATCCTCCCCCCCACACACCCAAAAATTCCCCCCAAATCCGATTCAACCGCCCTTCGGCCAACTAGCCAATAATATTCCCCAAACCCCCCTCCCCCTGTCCCCCTCCACTCCATTCGCTCCGCCAAAGCCGCCCTCCCCGCCGCGCCGATACGTCGGCGCCGCGGTTCGGCGATCCTCTCGCTCCCACAGTACGCTCTCATAGACTGCCGTCCTCTAGCCGCGCCGCCACCTCTGGCTACGTGCTTGTGGAGGCGCACGGCGGTCAGCGCCGCCACCGCTGGCGATGTTCGTGTGGAGACGCACGGCGGTCAGCTTCTCCACGATACGTGCATTCTAGACTGAGGCCCCGTTCATGTCGGTGTAGCGCTGAATGTTAGCTGATAGACGCTGTTAATCTCACTGTTTGCCGAAGTAGTTTACTGTCAATATGCTCTGCTTAAGAAGCTTCCTTGCCCTGTTCTGCACTCAATCTGCTTAGCTGAGATGGCATGCCAAGGCCGATTAGTTGCTAAAATATCCTGCCATATATTTATTGTGACGTAGATTGCCATGGTCTAGTAGCCAATCTGTTAGGTAAAATAGCTCTACACCGTTTTATACTCGATCTTTGTTGCTGCGATGGCCTTCGATAGTTCGATGGCTGTGTGCTCGGCTTCATTGACTGTTGAAACAGCCTGCCATAATTTGGCACTCAAATCTGTTTGCTGAATTATCTTTACATATATTTCGTTACTTAGATCTGCTCGTCCAAATATCTTGCCATAGCTTTAGACATCGACCTAGGTATTTTTTTCTGGACTTCATAAAAAAGCATATATGTTTTTGCTCTAATATCTAGTAGAAGAACTAATTTGTATGTCTAACAGATGGACAGGACTTGGATAACTTCTGCTCGAAGATTCTCCGCTGCATGTGTCGAGGGGGTTGAAAACTTCATGAACTTTATCAAAGCTGAGTACGGTGGTCCGAAATCAGATGTGCTCTGCCCGTGTAGCAGTTGTATGAATTCAGTTACAAGACCCCAGTCAACTGTGCAAAATCATCTACACTTGTATGGGATGTCGGTCACATATACTAGGTGGGTTCATCATCGTGAAGCTGTGAACGTCAATGTTATTGACTACGTGGAAGCAGCAGATCACCATCTTGATCTGCCTGATGCTCAGGTGGAAGAGGAGGAGGAGGAGGTGGTGGTGGCGGAGCCAGTGAGTTTGACCAACATTGAAACAATGCTACGAAATGCTCGTGCATTCCGTGAACTTTCACCTGCAGAAGAAAAACAATGGGCCCGCATGTTGGAACAATGCAACGTTGTTGTCACCCCAGGAAATAAGCTGTCGGTATTCTCAACTATGGTCACCTTTCTTCAGGTGAAGACATCTGAGCGGATGACCAACAAATCATTTGATGCGATGTTGGCTGCTTTCCGCGAATCTTTCCCAGATGCGTCTGAGCTGCCACACACCTACAGTAAAATGAAGAATTTCCTTCGTGCAGTTGGAATTGGATATGATATGATCCATGTTTGTAAGAATAATTGTGTTCTGTTCCGGAAGGATTATGCCAACTTAAGTGAATGCCCGGAATGCAAATCATCAAGATGGAAAGATGGCGATGCTGTGAAGAGGATTCCTCATAATGTTCTGAGACATTTTCCAATTATACCAAGATTGCAGAGGTTGTTTCATGATGCTGAAACAAGAGAGGATGTACTGTGGCATTCTAGGAACCAGGAGTACAGAGATCAGAATGTAATGAGCCATCAATCTCATGGTAGTGAGTGGAAAAGCTTCAATGATAAACACAAAGAGTTTGCTGCTGACCCGAGACACATTAGACTTGGCTTAGCTTCAGATGGATTTAACCCATTTGGCCACCAGAGCGCCACATATAGCATGTGGCCAGTGCTTGTTATCCCTTACAACATGCCTCCAAATGTCTGCACCAAAGAATCAAACTACATGATGGTCTTGCTCATCCCAGGTCCAAAAAGTCCTGGAAAGGATTTTGATTTGTTCATGGAGCCTCTTGTGGAGGAACTTCAACAGCTATGGAAGGGTGTTCTCACTCGAGACCTATATAGCAGCCCACCAGCTGATTTCTTTCTGCGTGCTGTTATAATTTGGTGCATCCATGATTATCCGGCTTTGGGCACTATGTCAGGGCGAACGACACATGGTTACAATGCATGTGTTCGCTATGACAGGAATCCGCTGTCATACGCAATACTTAGCAAGATCTGTTACATTGTACACCGCCGTTTCCTTGCCAAGGACAAGCCGCATCCTAGAAAATACCGAGGACATGTGTTCAATGCAAAGCATGAAAACCGTGATGCGCCAAAGAGGCTCACCGCCGATGAGTTGCAAGTGGAATTAGAGAAGGTCAGACATATTACACCAGGAAACCATCCTGGTAATGGTAGCGGGAAAAGGAAGCGTGGCAGGGTAGAAGAGAGATTATTGTTTACCCGCAGGTCCACTTTGTGGGACTTGGAGTATTGGAAAGATTTGGATCTGCGGCATAATCTTGATGTGATGCACATCGAGAAAAATATATGTGATAGCATTATCGGCACACTTCTTAATATTGAAGGCAATAGGAAAGATACCTTAAATCTAGGATTGATTTGACACACCTGGGTATCAGAAAGGATTTGCAGGTGCAAAATGAAGGTAAACCACGGGATATGGCACCAGCTGTGTACGTCTTGGACAAGGTAAAAAGAAAGGAATTCTGCGAGGTCCTGTCACGTGTGAGATTCCCACATGGATTTGCTTCCAACCCTGAAAGGAGAGTCAGTGCAGATGGAAACAAGGTACAAGGGTTGAAAACTCATGACTGCCACGTCCTACTTCAAAGGGTTTTACCTGTTATCCTTAGAGGATTGGGCCGCCCTGACTTATACAGAGTAGTTGCAGAGTTGGGACAATTCTTCAGGGAACTCTGCAGTAGGAATATCAGGATAGATGCTTTGGAGCGTCTTAGAGACAAGATACCAACTATCCTATGCGACCTTGAGAAGATATATCCTCCAGCCTTCTTTGATGTGATGGTGCATTTGGCTGTTCATCTACCTGATGAGGCACTACTTAGAGGTCCAGTACAGTATGGCTGGATGTACCCTATTGAAAGGCGGCTAGGCACTTTCAAGGGCTATGTTAGGAACAGAGCTAGACCCGAGGGTTCCATTGCAGAGGCCTACATTGCTACAGAAGCGTTGACATTCTGCTCAAAATACATTGAAACAGCTGATCAGCTTAGCAAAGAGGTGGGTGAAGACAATCCCGGGCTCAATGTTTTCGATTATTCTGTTCGAGTTACAGGGAAGAGTCGACAAGAGGACAAACCTAAAGATTTGGACAAAATGGTTTGGTATGTGTTGAATAACTGTCCTGAGATACTACCTTATATCAAGTAAGTGCAGTACTGCAGCTTATACATCATAATCTACTAAACTTGCAACACATTCTTATATATTTAGATGTTTGACGCGATCACTATGTTGTGCAGCATCTACAAAGAGGAGTTACTGCCACAAAATCCAAGAAACATTGACAAACTGGTTATGGCAGGATTTGCGAAATGGTTCAAGAACCATGTAAGCTTTTGAAGTGCACTGTCAGTTTTTTTAATATATTGAGTACATAAGATGATCAGCTTGTCTATTTTCTAACCATAGGTTAAGAAGATGCGGGAGGATGGGCAGGCAGTTGATGATGCCCTTTACTCACTAGCAATGGGTCCTGATACTCGGGTAAGACATTATGAATCTTGCGTTGTTGGAGATGTGCGCTACAACACCCTTGCACGAGACGAAGGCAGGAAGACACAAAACAGTGCCATCATGAGCACGGATATGTATGACAAAGAGACAACTGAAATGTATGCTAACATAACAGACATTGTTCAGTTGCAGTATATCTCCAGTTTCGAGGATCATCAGTGTGTGGTTCTGTTGTGATGTCGTTGGTATAACCTGTTTTCCAGGATCGCAAAACCCAGAGCTGATGATTATTTCAAATCCATCAATGTCAAGGCGGCGTACCAGACCAACGAGCCTTTTATTTTGGCAAATCAAGCAACACAGATATTTTTCTTGGAAGACACATTTGCACGTAGCGATGACTGGAGAGTATTGCAAAGGTTTGAGGAGAGGAATTCGTTTAATGAAGTTGCACAACAAGATGATGCTTACACTGCTCCTGATGTACAAGATAACACAGATGTTCCTAATATCTTTGAGAACCATCACGTCAATGACGCCGGCGAAAAGATTGCCTATCGTGCTATGGACATACAAGAGTTGATCAAGAAGAAGCCAACATTCGAGGACGTTGAGGACGAAGAAGAAGATGACACCGTGGGGAATTAGGGTTCAGACTGATACACATGGCGAAGATGTTGATGCTGCTGCTCCGGATGATGATTACATTGCTTTTGTCGTATTTGCCTGTCAGAAGACGTTTTTTATCTACTATGTGAAATTGTGTTTGCTATGACAACTGAAACTTGATGAACATGTTGTTTAGTATTTTGCTGTGAGAACATCACTTGTTATGTATGCTGATTTGTGTTTGGTGATTGTATGACAACTAAAACATGATGACATTGTTGTTTAGTTGTACTCATATTTGGCTGTGAAACTTGAATTTGATGACATAGTTTGCTGTTGGACTGCAATTTGCTCGACGTCTTCGAATGAGAACAAAGCTGACCCGACAGGGCCTCTGCTATTTATTTATTTATATGAGCAAAAGGGGATACCCCCTGATTTCCGTTAATAGAAATCATTAGATGTTCACAACACTACACCCAGCCTGCTACACAGGTTTCATTCATTACTAGTTTCAGCAAAGTGCTCATGTCGTAGCCACTGAATACATCATGAGTGCTACATACACTGCAAATAAAGAGACAATCATCCTACAGAGCACATCGATTTTGCCCATTATCTTCACAAGCTCTTTCATCTCTTCATTGCTGTCAAGGCCGTTCAGCAGCTGTTGCTTGGCCATGATCAGAGGAACTGCATCTTTAACCTTCTGCTCTGCATCTTCCTCTTCTGCCATTCCTTCAGTTACTTGTCCAACACCCCAACCTGCTGGTATTGGGATTCCTCGGCTAACCAAATAATCAGCGTAGTTGCATTCCCCCACATCAGCAACTTCCCAGAAATACAAATCACACGAATCTTCCCTCTTCTGCACGAATCAAATTGGAAGATCATCAACCAAACTATTAAAAAAATTAGCAACTGAAAGCAGCAGAACAACACTTAAACATATTATTACCCCATGATTCGGGCATTTGTAGAAGACTCGGCCAGGGTTGCGGATTGTGGTTGAGACGCGACGGATGACTCTGCGTGATTTGCAGCAGTGGCACCACACCAACGGCAGCGGGTTGCGATGAGCAATCGGCTGTGGTGCGCGTGCCGACGGGGGTGTGATGAGACCCACAGGCGATGGTACGAGTGGCGACTTGGCGCATATCTGGTTGTTGCCTGCTGAAGAGCAGGTGGACGAGCAGCCAGTGGACATGGTTGCTGCGGCCAGAGCTTCTGATGCTAGGCAGAGTAAGTAGAGAAGAGGAGAAGCGAACGTTGGATATGTCAGTTTCATTACTTGCAGAGTAGCATAGCACCATATATAGTCGGATTCGAACCAGCTACAGGAGGGACCTCCTTGTTTTGCAAAAAAAATTATTTCTCCACCTAACAGCTGGGACCCACCGGCTGTATCTTCGCACGGAAGGAAGTGCCTCCTTGTTTTGTGAAAAAAAATATTCATCCCGTTGACAGCTGGGACCCGTCAGATTTGGTGACTGACTTGTGGGCCTACTAAGCGGACGTGTACGCACGGCTTTGTCAACTTAATCAACAAATGATTCTAGCAGCTGGACCGTTGGATGTTAATCCAACAGCCGTGCTCCTTCTTCAACCTCTGTTCTTGCTCCTGTCTCCCGTGGGCGGCACCGCGGCTGTCCTGCCGCGCACCCGAATCAGTGAAGTTTCCCACTCCTCTCCATCCGCCACTCCACTGCCCCATCTTCCCCATCTCCGGGTCGTTCCAATCTGGGTGCACTCGGCACGGTGTGGTCAACGTGGTCAACAACCGAGAGTCATCGGAAGATGACTGTACGTGAGAGGCTGACAGTGGAGACGCACCACGCCCATGGACGCATGCATGCAACGGAATGCGGCGAGGTCAACGTGGTCAAGGAACGACTTCCATCGGAAGTATACTGTACGTGGAGAGTCTCAGCTGGGTCCACGGCCGCAGCAAGTAAGTGCCTCCTTATTACGCGGAAAATAATGATTCCTCCAACTGACAGCTGGGACCCACCTGACGGGCCACCGTATTTCACGAAAAAACATTCCCCCCGCTGTCAGCTCGGACCCACCGGAAGTGCCTCCTTATTACGCACAAAAAAATGAATACTCCCCCGGCTAGCTGGGACCCACCTTGGTGGGAGGCTGACTTGTGGGCCTACTAAGTTGACGGGGACGAAGGGCTTTGTCAACTTAGTCAGTATGAACGATTCTAGCTCCAGTGACCGTACGATGTCCATCCAACAGCCGTAGTGCTTCTTCAACCTCTGGTCTTCTTGCTCCAGCCGCCCAAAGCAGCGCCGGTCGTGCCGCATGCTCTTGCCTCCCATGGCCGGCTGTGCTGCCGCGGAGGCCTCACCGCCCCCTACTATTCCCACCGCTGGCCAGGCCCTGCGGCGACGGCAGCCTCACACCGCAGCCGAACCAGTGAACCCTCGTACTCCTCTCCGCGCGGGCTTCCACTGTTGCGTCTTCCCCGGCTCCGCGTCGTCCCCTTCCTAGGCCTCGCCGTCGTCCACCGCCGTGGTTCTCTCCGCGCGGCGTGGTCAACGTGGTCAAGGAACGACTTCCATCGGAAGAGTACTGTACGTGGAGAGGCTGACAGCTGGGTCCACGGCCACAGCCCAGTTTTTTGTGATTTGCCAAGTCACTTTGTCAGGCCTGTTGGGCTGCAAATCTTTCAAGACGAGGAGAGCTTTCATTCGGCTGGCCGAGAAAATGGCCCATCAGTAATGAGAAATGGGATGTACATTTTTAAAACACATCAAACCGGCAATTAGTTTCGAATATCTTTTTTTCATTTCGAGATTTTAAATTACATTAATTTTTATGCGTGGAGAATTTGTTGGATTTTATATTGATATACACCTATTTTTAAAATCAATTTGAATGTGAGTCGAAATTTCGGGATTAAAAACAGTTCGGACCGCACCGAAATATGCAAAATTTCATATAATTTTTTAACCGTGGGCACAATATGGGTTGTAATGCTAACAAAAAGAATATGGGCTCCAAAAAAACCTTAATAATTAGCAAATGGGCTGTAAATTATTAGAAATAATGGCAGATGGGCTGTATGCTATTTTCCACAGATTTGAGGCTTTCCTAAAAAAAAGGTTGACGCACAAGCAGTGACTGTTGGATGGCCATCCAACGGCCGTCGTGCTTCTTCAATCTCTGCTCTTCCTGCTCCAGCCGCTCAAACAAGCGCCGGCGGGACTGCCTGCTCCCTCCTCCCCACGGCCGGCTCTGCTGCCGCGCAGGCCTCACCGCCCCACCGTACTCCCATCGCTGGCCTAGCCATCCCTCTACTCACCCACACCTGCTGTTATTCTCCGGCGATGGCAAACGAACCAGTAAACCCTCGTACAGTCGTACTCCCCTCCGCGTGGGAAACAACTGCCGAGTCTTCCCTGCCTCCGTGTCGTTCCCTTCCTAGGCCTCACCGTCGTCCACCGCCCTGGTGCTCTCGGCGCGGCCTGGTCAACGTGGTCAACGACCGACATGCATCTGAAGTGGACTGTACGTGGAGAGGCCGACAGCTGGGTCCACGGCCGCACGCAAGGAAATGCCTCCTTATTACGCGCAAAATAATGATTCCTCCACCTGACATCAGGGACCCACCGAAAGGGCCTCTGTATTTCGAGAAAAAAACGTTATCGCCGCTGATAGCTCGGACCCACCAGCTATATCTTCGCACGCAAGGAAGTGCCTCCTTATTACGCACAAAAAAATGAATACTCCCCCTGTTAGCTAGGACCCAGTATAGTGGCAGGCTGACTTGTGGGCCTACTAAGTTGACGGGGACGGAGGGCTTTGTCAACTTAGTCAATATGCACGATTCTAGCTCCAGTGACCGTACGATGTCCATCCAACGGCCGTAGTGCTTCTTCAACCTCTGGTCTTCTTGCTCCAGCCGCCCAAACCAGCGCTGGTCGTACCTCGTGCTCCTGCCTCCCATGGCTGGCTGCGATGCGGTGGAGGTCTCACCGCCCCCTACTACTCCCACCACTGGCCAGGCCATCCCTCTACTCACCCACACCCCCTGTTATTCTGCGGCAACGGCAGCCTCACACCGCAGTGAACCAGTGAACCCTCGTACTCCTCTAAGCGTGGGCATCCACTGCCGCGTCTTCCCCGCTCCGCGTCGTCCCCTTCCTAGGCCTCGCAGTCGTCCACCACCCTGGTGCTCTCGGCGCGATGTGGTCAATGTGGTCAAGGAACGGCTTCCATCGGACGTGGACTGTACATGGAGAGGCTGACAGCTGGGTCCACTGCCGCAGCAAGGAAGTGCCTCCTTATTACGTGCAAAATAATTATTCCTCCACCTGACAGCGGGGACCCACCGGACGGGCCACCGTATTTCGCGAAAAAAAGTTTGCCCCTGACTGCTGGGATCCACCAGCTACATCTTCGCACGCAAGGAAGTGCGTCCGGGCAAAAAAGAACGATTCGCCCCCCGACTGCTGGGACCCACCAGCTACATCTTCGCAGGCAAGGAAGTGCCTGACAGTGAGGACCCACCTAGTCGAAGCGTATGTAGCGTTGTCATTCTGGTCGCGAACGTGTACGTACATATATACTGGTGGATGTAGAGGCGCGCACGTGTCGTAGTAGAGGCGCACACGTAGCATGTACACGTACGTACAGCGGCCAGGGTGCAAGAAAGAAAATACGGCCACGTATGTGTACATACGGGCGGGGTCTCGAACACCTACTCGCGCATACGTACGGCCAGGGCTCGTGTACATGGCTGGGTCGGAACGCAGAAACAACGTCGTCGTCGTGTTCATGGGGAGGCAACAGAATGCGTCGTGTTCATGGGGAGGCAACGGAATGCGTCATGTTCATGGGGAGGGGTGTGGCGTACCGCGGAAACGGACCTCCTACGGTCGAAACGGGGGTCCTGTTGATCGGGAGGAGTGTGGCGTACCGCAAAACGGAGGAAACGGACCTCCTACGGTCGAAACGGGGGTCCTGTTGATCAGGAGGGGTGTGGCGCACCACAAAACG
>NC_057796.1:453943559-453986077 GCF_018294505.1 Triticum aestivum
CATCCCAGAGGCAGCATCGATCAGCTTCAGTTAGCAGCAGTAGCGAAGGAATCGCTCGATCGGGTTCAGTTAACAGCCATCGATCGATCGCTCGGGTTCAGTAACGCGTAGCCTGCAGTGCAATCGCTCGGGTTCTGTTAGAGCCCAACTCCTCGCTCAGGTTCTGTTAGAGCCAACGCCTCGCACACACGCGCGTACGTGTACGAGAGAAATGCGCATCACTCGGCCCCCGACCTCCCACCGTAACCGGGAACTCCCCGAAATTTTCCTCGCCCTTGATTCTACCACGGTTTTTTCCGTCATGGACGACCCAAAGAATGTCATGCAGCTGCGTCTCCGGCCCGCCCGGGACGAAAAGCCCATTTTCTGTCATGATTTTTTGTCATAGAAGTAGGAGCCCACCACATCTATGATGATACCGTGTTTTGTCACAATTATCGTCATAGAAGTGTCATATGTATGACAGGAAAAAAATTCGTTCGGCCCAAAATGTCACAGATGTGTCTTTTTTTTGTAGTGACTCTCCCCGCTCATTGCTATGCATCTCCTAGATAGATCTTGCGTGATCGTAGGAAATTTTTTGAAATTACTGCGTTCCCCAACAGTGGCATCTGAGCCAGGTCTATGCGTAGATGTTATATGCACGAGTAGAACACAAAGAGTTGTGGGCGATAATAGTCATACTGCTTACCAGCATGTCATACTTTGATTCGGTGGTATTGTTGGATGAAGCGGCTCAGACCGACATTACGCGTACGGTTATGCGGGACTGGTTCTGCCGACGTGCTTTGCACACAGGTGGCTAGTGGGTGTGTGTTTCTCCAACTTTAGTTGAATCGAGTGTGACTATGCCCGGTCCTTGTTGAAGGTTAAAACAACACACTTGACGAAAAATCGTTGTGGTTTTGATGCGTAGGTAAGAACGGTTCTTGCTAAGCCCGTAGCAGCCACGTAAAACTTGCAACAACAAAGTAGATGACGTCTAACTTGTTTTTGCAGGGCATGTTGTGATGTGATATGGTCAAAACGTGATGAGATATAAATTGTTGTATGAGATGATCGTGTTTTGTTAAAGTTATCGGCAACTGGTAGGAGCCTTATGGTTGTCTCTTTATTGCATAATATGCAAGCGCCATATAATTGCTTTACTTTATCACTATGTGATAGCAATAGTTGCAAAAGCAATAGTTGGCGAGACGACCTTGTGACGACACGTTGATAAAGATCAAGATGATGGAGATCATGGTGTCATGCCGGTGATGATGGAGATCATGACGGTACTTTGGAGATGGAGATCAAAGGCACAAGATGATGATGGCCATACCATGTCACATATTTTGATTGCATGTGATGTTTATCTTTTATGCATCTTATTTTGCTTAGTACGACGGTAGCATTATGAGATGATCCCTTACTTAATTTCAAGGTATAAGTGTTCTCCCTGAGTATGCACCATTGCTACAGTTCTTCGTGCTGAGATACCACGTGATGATCGGGTGTGATAAGCTCTACGTTCACATACAACGGGTGCAAGCCAGTTTTGCACACGCAGAATACTCAGGTTAAACTTGACGTGCCTAGCATATGCAGATATGGCCTCGGAACACTGAGACCGAAAGGTCGAATGTGAATCATATAGTAGATATGATCAACATAGTGATGTTCACCATTGAAAACTACTCCATCTCACGTGATGATCGAACATGGTTTAGTTGATATGGATCACGTGATCATTTAGATGACTAGAGGGATGTCTATCTAAGTGGGAGTTCTTAAGTAATATGATTAATTGAACTTTAATTTATCATGAACTTAGTCCTGATAGTCTTTGCATATCTATGTTGTAGATCAATAGCTTGCGATGTAGCTCCCCGTTTAATTTTGATATGTTCCTAGAGAAAAATAAGTTGAAAGATGATAGTAGCAATGATGCGGACTTGGTCCACGATCTGAGGATTATCCTCATTGCTGCACAGAAGTATTATGTCCTTGATGCACCGCTAGGTGACAGACTTATTGCAGGAGCAGATGTAGACGTTATGAACGTTTGACAAGCTCGGTATGATGACTACTTGATAGTTTAGTGCACCATGCTTTACGGCTTAGAACCGGGACTTCAAAAATGTTTTGAATGCCATGGAGCATATAAGATGTTCCAAGAGTTGAAATTGGTATTTCATACTCATGCCCGTGTCGAAAGGTATGAGACCTCTGACAGTACTTTGCCTACAAGATGGAGGAGAATAGCTCAACCAGTGAGCATGTGCTCAGATTGTCTGGGTACTACAATTGCTTGAATCAAGTGGGGGTTAATCTTCCAGATAACATAGCAATTGACAAAGTTCTCTAGTCACTATCACCAAGTTACTAGAACTTCATGATGAACTATAATATGCAAGGGATGATGAAAGTAATTCCCGGGCTCTTCGCGATGCTGAAATTAGCAAAGGTAGAACCAAGAAAGAGCATCAAGTGTTGATGGTTTACAAGACCACTAGTTTCAAAAGGGCAAAGGGAAAGAAAGAGGAACTTCAAAAAGAATAGCAAGCAAGTTGCTGCTCCCATGAAGAAGCCCAAAGCTAGACCCAAGCCTGGAACTGAGTGCTTCTACTGCAAAGGAAATGGTCACTGGAAGTGGAACTGCCCTAGATACTTGGCGGATAAGAAGGATGGCAAAGTGAACAAAAGTATACTTGATATACATGTTACTGATGTGTACTTTACTGGTGTTTATAGCAACCCTCGGTATTTGATACTGGTTTAGTTGCTAAGAGTAGTAACCCGAAACGGCAGTTGCAAAATAAACAGAGACTAGTTAAGGGCGAGGTGATGATGTGTGTTGGAAGTAATTCCAAGGTTGATAATATCACCATCGCACACTCCCTTTACCTTCGGGATTAGTGTTGAACCTAAAATAAATGTTATTTGGTGTTTGCGTTTAGCATAATATGATTGGATCATGTTTATTGCAATACGATTATTCATTTAAGTCAAAGAATAATTGTTATTCTGTTTACATGAATAAAACCTTCTGTGGTCATACACCCAAGGAGAATGGTTTATTGAATCTCGATCGTAATGATACACATATTCATAAATATTGAAGCCAAAAGATGCAAAGTTAATAATGATAGTGCAACTTATTTGTGGAACTGCCGTTTAGGTCATATTGGTATAAAGCGCATGAAGATACTCCATGCTGATGGGCTTTTGGAATCACTTGCTGCTTGCGAACCATGCCTCATGGGCAAGATGACTAAGACTCCAGAACAATGGAGCGAGCAACTGACTTATTGGAAATAATACATATTGATGTATACGGTCTGATGAGTGTTGAGGCTCGTGGCAGGTTTCGTTATTTTTTGACCTTCACAGATGATTTGAGCAGATATGGGTATATCTACTTGATGAAACATAAGTCTGAAACATTTGAAAAGTTCAAATAATTTCAGAGTGAAATAGAAAATCATCATAACAAGAAAAGAAAATTTCTATGATCTGATTGCAGAGGCGAATATTTGAGTTACGAGTTTGGTCTTTATGTGAAACAATGTGAAATAGTTTCGCAACTCACGCCACCTGGAACACCACAGCGTAATGGTGTGTCCGAACGTCGTAACCGCACTTTATTAGATATGGTGCGATCTATTGAAGGAAATATGCCCTAGAGGCAATAATAAAGTTATTATTTATTTCCTTATATCATGATAAATGTTTATTATTCATGCTAGAATTGTATTAACCGGAAACATAATACTTGTGTGAATACATAGACAAACAGAGTGTCACTAGTATGCCTCTACTTGACTAGCTCGTTGATCAAAGATGGTTATGTTTCCTAGCCATAGACATGAGTTGTCATTTGATTAACGGGATCACATCATCAGGAGAATGATGTGATTGACTTGACCCATTCCGTTAGCTTAGCACTCGATTGTTTAGTATGTTGCTATTGCTTCCTTCATGACTTATACATGTTCCTATGACTATGAGATTATGCAACTCCCGTTTACCAGAGGAACACTTTGTGTGCTACCAAACGTCACAACGTAACTGGGTGATTATAAAGGTGCTCTACAGGTGTCTCCAAAGGTACTTGTTGGGTTGGCGTATTTCGAGATTAGGATTTGTCACTCCGATTGTCGGAGAGGTATCTCTAGGCCCACTCGGTAATGCACATCACTATAAGCCTTGCAAGCATTGCAACTAATGAGTTAGTTGCGGAATGATGTATTACGGAACGAGTAAAGAGACTTGCCGGTAACGAGATTGAACTAGGTATTGAGATACCGACGATCGAATCTCGGGCAAGTAACATACCGATGACAAAGGGAACAACGTATGTTGTTATGCGGTTTGACCGATAAAGATCTTCGTAGAATATGTAGGAACCAATATGGGCATCCAGGTTCCACTATTGGTTATTGACCGGAGACGTGTCTCAGTCATGTCTACATAGTTCTCGAACCCGTAGGGTCCGCACGCTTAAAGTTCGATGACGGTTATATTATGAGTTTATGTGTTTTGATGTACCGAAGGTTGTTCGGAGTCCCGGATGTGATCACGGACATGACGAGGAGTCTCGAAATGGTCGAGACGTAAAGATGGATATATTGGACGACTATGTTTGGACACCGGAAAGGTTCCGGAAGGTTTCGAACATTTATCGGAGTAACGGGGGTTACCGGACCCCCCCCCCCCCGGAACTAATGGGCCTTGTTGGGCCCTAGTGGAGAGAGAGAGGGGGGCTGGCCAGGGCAAGAGGCGTGCCCCCTCCCCTTGAGTCCGAATAGGACAAGGAAGGGGGGCGGCGCCCCCCTTGCCTTTCCCCTCTCCCACTCCTTCCTTCCCCCTTCTTCTTGGACTAGGAAAGGGAGGGGCAAACCTACTCGGAGTAGGTTTCCCCGTCCTAGGGCGCGCCACCCCCTTGGCCGGCCCTCTCCTCCTCCCCCTTTATATACGGAGGAGGGGGCACCCCATGGACACAACAATTGATCTCTTGATCTCTTAGCCGTCTGCGGTGCCCCCTCCACCATAATCCACCTCGATAATATCTAGCGGTGCTTAGGCGAAGCCCTACGTTGGTAGAACATCATCATCGACACCACGCCGTCGTGCTGACGAAACTCTCCCTCAAAGCTCGGCTGGATCGGAGTTCGAGGGACGTCATCGAGCTGAACGTGTGCTGAACTCGGAGGTGCCGTGCGTTCGGTACTTGATCGGTCGGATCGTGAAGACGTACGACTACATCAACCGCGTTGTGCTAATGCTTCCGCTTTCGGTCTACGAGGGTACGTGGACAACACTCTCCCCTCTTGTTGCTATGCATCACCATGATCCTGTGTGTGCGTAGGAAAATTTTGAAATTACTACGTTTCCCAACATCTATGATGTCTCTTACTGATTTACCGCTATCGTTTTGAGGTTATGCATTAGAGACAGTTGCATTCACATTAAATAGGGCACCATCTAAATCCGTTGAGGCAAGGCCGTATGAACTATGGTTTGGCAAGAAACCTAAGCTGTCGTTTCTTAAAGTTTAGGGTTGCGATGCTTATGTGAAAAAGTTTCAGCCTAATAAGCTCAAACCCAGATCGGAGAAGTGCGTCTTCATAGGATACCCAAAAGAAACTGTTGGGTACACCTTCTATCACAGATCCGAAGGCAAGATCTTTGTTGCTAAGAGTGGATCCTTTCTAGAGAAGGAGTTTCTCTCGTAAGAAGTGAGTAGGAGGAAAGTAGAACTTGATGAGGTAATTGTACCTTCTCTCGAATTGGAAAGTAATTCATCACTGAAATCAGTTCCAGTGATGCCTACACCAATTAGTGAGGAAGTTAATGATGATGATCATGAAACTTCAGATCAAGTTACTACCGAACCTCGTAGGACATCCAGAGTACGATCATACGGTAGTCCTGTTCTGGAAGTCATGTTACTAGACCATGATGAACCTACGAACTATGAGGAAGAGATGATGAACCCAGATTCCAACAGATGGCTTGAGGCCATGAAATCTGAGATAGAATCCACGTATGAGAACAAAGTGTGGACTTTGGTGGACTTGCCCGATGATCGGAAAGTCATTGAGAATAAATGGATCTTCAAGAGGAAGACGGACGCTGATAGTAGTGTTACTATATACAAAGCTCGACTTGTCGAAAAGAGTTTTTGACAAGTTCAAGATGTTGACTACGATGAGATTTTCTCACTCGTATCGATGCTTAAAGTCTGTCCGAATCATGTTAGCAATTGCCACATTTTATGAAATCTGACAAATGGATGTCAAAACTGCATTCCTTAATGGATTTCTTAAAGAAGAATTGTATATGATACAACAAGAAGGTTTAGTCAATCCTAAAGGTGCTAACAAAGTGTGCAAGCTCCATCGATCCATCTATGGACTGGTGCAAGCATCTCGGAGTTGGAATATACACTTTGATGAGTTGATCAAAGCATATAGTTTTATACAGACTTGCGGTGAAGCCTGTATTTACAAGAAAGTGAGTGGAAGCACTACAACATTTCTGGTAAGTATATGTGAATGACATATTGTTGATCGGAAATGATGTAGAATTTTCTGGAAAGCATAAAGGAGTGTTTGAAAGGAGTTTTTCAAAGAAAGACCTCGGTGAAACTGCTTACATATTGAGCATCAAGATCTATAGAGATAGATCAAGACGCTTGATAAATTTTTTCAATGAGTACATACCTTGAAAAGTTTTTGAATAAGTTCAAAATGGAACTGTCAAAGAATGAGTTCTTGCCTATGTTGCAAGGTGTGAAGTTGAGTAAGACTCAAAACCCGACCACGACAGAAGATAGAGAGAGAACGAAAGTCATTCCCTATGCCTCAGCCATAGGTTCTATAAAGTATACCATGCTGTGTACCAGACCTATTTTATACCCTGCCCTGAGTTTGGCAAGGGAGTACAATAGTGATCTAGGAGTAGATCACTGGACATTGGTCAAAATTATCCTTAGTGGAATAAGGATATGTTTCTCGGTTATGGAGGTGACAAAAAGTTCGTCGTAAAGGGTTACGTCGATGCAAGTTTTGACACCGATCCGGATGACTCTAAGTCTCAATCTGGGTAGATATTGATAGTGGGAGCAATTAGCTAGAGTAGCTCCATGCAGAGCATTGTAGACATAGAAATTTGCAAAATATATACGGATCTGAATGTGGCAGACCCATTGACTAAACTTCTCTCACAAGCAAAACATGATCACACCTTAGTACTCTTTGGGTGTTAATCACATCGCGATGTGAACTAGATTGCTGACTCTAGTAAACCCTTTGAGTGTTGGTCACATGGCGATGTGAACTATGGGTGTTAATCACATGGTGATGTGAACTATTGGTGTGAAATCACATGGCGATTTGAACTAGATTATTGACTCTAGTGCAAGTGGGAGACTGAAGGAAATATGCCCTAGAGGCAATAATAAAGTTATTATTTATTTCCTTATTTCATGATAAATGTTTATTATTCATGCTAGAATTGTATTAACCGGAAACTTAGTACATGTGTGAATACATAGACAAAACAAAGTGTCCCTAGTATGCCTCCACTTGACTAGCTCGTTTATCAAAGATGGTTATGTTTCCTAACCATAGACATGTGTTGTCATTTGATGAACGGGATCACATCATTAGGATAATGATGTGATGGACAAGACCCATTCGTTAGCTTAGCATTATGATCGTTACAGTTTCATTGCTACTACTTTCTTCATGACTTATACATGTTCCTCATACTATGAGATTATGCAACTCCCGAATACCGGAGGAACACCTTGTGTGCTATCAAACGTCACAACGTAACTGGGTGATTATAAAGATGCTCTACAGGTGTCTCCGATGGTGTTTGTTGGGTTGGCATAGATCGAGATTAGGATTTGTCACTCCGTGTATCGGAGAGGTATCTCTGGGCCCTCTCGGTAATGCACATCACTACACTACAAAAAAAATACACTTCTGTGATGATACGTGTTTGTCACAGTAGGTCACGTTTTCTGTCATGCATGTACATCCATGACAAATTTATGACAGAATCAAGATAGTCATACCTGTGTTGTCGTAGAAGTGTTCCATGACATTACCAAAATTATGATCACGGAAGTGTCCACTTCCATGACGATAAATCGCGCGTCACAGAAGTGCTTTCGTCAAGGGTGACCGACACGTGGCATCCACCGTAATGGAACGCCGTTAAGCTATCGGGTCCGGTTTTGGATCCGATAACCCGTTAACAGCCCTGACCAATGGGGATTTTCCACGTGTAAAAATCATCATTGCTGGAGGAAACACGTGTCGGCTCACCGTTGGGACAGATGTCATCCACTCATTGGACCCAAAGCGCCTATGATACGTCGACACGTGGCACGGCCCAACAGAGGCCCATTCCTGTGAAAAGGCCGACCCGTTTGACTTGGTCAAAAGGTGGCGGGCCGGCCCACGGCAAGCCTGTTAACGGCATGTTCGCATATAGCCCATTTACAGCCCGCTAACCCAGGGCCCGTTTACGGCCTATCCGAATTAGGCCAGTAGCATCATCTAGGCTGTCCAATATAATTCTAGCCTGTTTTAACTTCCGGCCCATGTATGGCCCATGACGTCTTTTGGCCCATATGAGGCCCTTAGTAACCCTCGGCCCATTGACGGCCCGTGGTAAAACTGGCCCGTAATGAACAGTGTATCACTTTATACCCATTAACGGCCCATTATTCCGTTGCGCCGTTTCCAGCCCATGTTATCTTTCGGCCTTCTCAGGGCCCATTTATTCTTGGGCTCATTTCCAGCATTCGTTTACTTTCGGCCCGTTACTATCATTTTCTGCTTGTGGCCAAATACAGCGCGTGGTTACAGTCGGACCGTTTGTGGCCCGTTAATACGTTGGGCCGTTTTCATAGCGTCATCAAATACGGCCGATTAACGACGGCTCGTTATGATCGGCCCATGAACGGACAATTTCAACTCTAGCCCATTTACGGCCATAATGTGGTCTGTTATTGGCCCATGTTTGGCCAACCGATCATACGGCCCCTAGAAGGCCCATTGATGATACGACCTGTAAGAGGCCCATTGTGTCTACGCCCCGTAGAAGGCCCATTGTTTCTATGGCCCTTAGAAGGCCCATTGT
This sequence comes from Triticum aestivum, assembly GCF_018294505.1. Classification (NCBI taxonomy): domain Eukaryota; kingdom Viridiplantae; phylum Streptophyta; class Magnoliopsida; order Poales; family Poaceae; genus Triticum; species Triticum aestivum. The sequence goes on from NC_057796.1 coordinate 453,952,704, forward strand.
TTCTATGGCCCGTAGGAGGCCCATGTTAACTACAGTAAATATGTAGCCCATTGTTAATGTGGCCTAGTTTTTAAAAATAGGTTATTGCGGCCACTAACAAACCGCGGAAAAAGAACTGCACTGACTACAAGAAAACAAATAAACAAGACAATAAGGAAATAAATAAGCAAGCGACTTACGCTAGGATATCACAGCTATTACACATATTACATCCACTGGGCATCAAAGTTCGCCACAAGTGCAAATATAGGGAACAAAGCAGCATATAAACGCCGTAGCAAAACAAGTCCAGAACTCAAACCACTTCAGAAGAGCTCAAGAAACAATATCCTGGGTACCCATAATGCTGGCAAGATGCTTAGCAAGCTTATTAACTTTCTCTTGTTTAGCGCTTAAATCCTCCAGCACTTGCTGTTGCACCAGAAAGTATGCATCTGAATTCTGCAGGGACTTCCTCAGTCCTTCGGCTTCCTGTCGCATAACATCTGATCAATGTCTTTCAACTTCAAGTTGAGACTCAAGAAGCCGAACTGATTCAAGCAGCGAGTTCGAAGAGCTGGTGCCAGCAGTAGTAGCCAGTAACTCGAACACTACATCAAGATAGGACTTTGGGGTTGTCTCAGTGTCTTCAATGTAGTTTTTATCAGCTTTCATGGAGAACAACAAGGATGTCTCACTATCTTGAACCTTATCTGCATTACTTCCTTTACCATTGCATAACGGGGTACTCTTCTCCAATATTTTATCCGCGTTCTAAAAGAGAAACAAACAAACACATCACAGGTTTACAATGTAGTATATGAAACTCATTTTGGTAAACCAGTTCAGTAGTAAGGTGGACAGGATAACAGCATGAAACAAACATATATCTATGTAGTATGGTCACTGTATGGTCCATATCATTCTAGTGTTGCCAAATCAAGATAGATACAGTTCGAATCATATCTATTTAAGACAAAGCAGCATAGATAGAATATAAGTGTGGGAAACTACACAGCAATAACAACACTTGTAATGTGCATGGCATGAGAACATAACTGTTTATTCAATTGAAACTGAAATCAACATAGAGCAAGTTACAACAGCAAACACGTTAAAGAAACTGGTTTAAAACATACCTGTTGCACCATTGGAGTTTCAATTGCATCCTTCAAATTTGAAATTAGTTGGTATGAGTAAATACAGTGATGCAAGAGCAAAGTAGTATGAACCATAGCTATGGACCTGACTTGAGAACAATTCTTCTGCTGCTTTAAGCGTTGACTTGGGGTTCGGAGTGGTGGTCCTCGTGCTTTGGGCACTGCAGTTGCCTTACTAACTGATCGTGTTTGGGTGCTCTGTGGTGGAGACGGTGTTGTGTCAACGGGAATTGGGTTACTATCTGTTGGGGTTGGGGTTAGAAGGGGTGTAGCCGGTTCTCTGTCCAACTGGGTAGGGGTACAATCTGCGTGAGTCTGGATTATGTGTGGTGGGGCTGGTTCTTGGGCAAGTACAACCGTGGTTCTATCTCCATCGACAGGTAGCACAATCTTTTCTGAAGACCATGATTTTACTCCCACAGATACTGCCATCACCCCTTCCAATTGAAATGGCTGATAAACAAGAAAAGTAATTGAATGTATAGACATTGTAAGATAGACAAGTGCAATGGATAGTAGGGAAGAAAACAGGGCATGAAATAATTCACATTTATGTTGTCTAACCAAACAGAATAGCAGGACATAATTTCAAATATATGATGCCTAATTAAACAGGATAGCATGACACAATTTCACATGTATGATGGCTAACTAAACAGGATAGAATGGCATACTTCAAAATATGATGACTATGTAAACAGGATGACATGATATAACTATACGATGTGTCTATTAAAGTGGTTGGCATGCCATAAATCACAAACATGCTGTCGATGGAAACATGATGGCATGATATAATTCATGGATAGAATGACATAATTCAAAATATGATGACTATGTAAACAGGATGAGATGATATAACTATATTATGTCTTTAGAAAATGGGTTAGCATGCCATAATTCAGATACATGATGTCTATGTAAACATCATGGCATGATATAATTCAAATATATGATTTATATACTAAGGAAGTGAGCAAAGGGAAATCACATATATGATGTGTCAACTAAGGAGATGGCATTCAATATCGTGTATATAATGTAAAAACTAAGCATTGCAATACAACATATGCATGATATGAGTAATATAACCCTGCCAAGTTTGAGCATACACCTCAGGGGGATAATAGAACTGGTCATCTGCCTCCGAATCCTCCTCTGGAGAGCTATCTGTAACCAGCAAGATATCTGCTTCAGCAGGTAGCATTGTCTGCTCTGAAGACCTTGTTTTCACTCCAGATTTCTCCATCACCAATTCAAATGGCTGATGCACATGAAGAGCAGTTGAATATACAAACATTGTCGACAAAAGCAATGAGAGATACAAAAAAGGATGGCATGATATAATTCACATATATGACGCTTGGCTAAACAGCATGGCACTACATAATTCACATATATAATGCCTTGCAACAAGATAGCATTGCATAATTCACATATATAATGTCTTGCAATAAGATGGCATTGCATAATTCACATATATGGTAATTAGACACTAAACAGGTAGCATTCACACAAATCATGTCTAAACTAAGCAAATGACATAGCAATGCAAGATACCATACGCACGATATGAGCAACATAACCCTGCCAAGTTAGAGCATGCACCTCGGGGGGGGGGATAGGACTGGTCATCTGTCTCTGAATCCTCCTCTGAGGAGCTATCTGTAACCAGCAAGACATGCGCTTCGTCAGATAGCATTGTCTGCTCTGAAGACCTTGTTTCCACTCCAGATTTTTCCATGACCGTGCCGAATGGCTGATGCACAGGAAGAGTAATTGAATGTACTAAAATTGTTGACAAATTTAACACGTAATAAAAAAATGATGTCATGATATAATTCACATATAAGATGACTCGCTAACTAGGGTGGCATTGCAGAATTCACATATATGATGCCTAGCTAAACAAGATGGCATTGCATGATTCACATATACGATAAAGAAACTAAATAGATGGCATTGACACAAAGCATGTCTAAACTAAGCAGATGACATCTTTGATGTATACAGTAAGCAATGCAAGGCACCATATGCATGATATTACCAACATCAGCATGCCAAGTTAGAGCAAAGACCTCATGGGGTAAATAGGAGTGGTCTTCTGCTTCTGAATCCCCCTCAGAACAGTTATCTTCCTCTTGATTACGATCCGAAATGGGTGCAGGGGGGCTGCCTTTGCGCCCACCATGGACCGACGTCTGCATGAAATTTTATTGCCACGCAAGGCTCGTCTCTTTTGCTCTACATGTTCAGTTCCATTGTGTACAATAACTGACATGCATAGGAATAAAACATAGTGAGATTATGTAAGGAGTGCGTGCACAAATCCAGAGTGAAGGTAGCAAATTGTGGATAGACCCAAAACCAATGATAGCAGGCAGATAATAGCTTTAGTTAAAAATACAGATAATGGCTCCTTTAATGTTTGTTTGCACCCAACATGAAACTCATAGTAGACACCCGAGATTAACCAGATAGTAGACAGATAGTACTGATTGCTGCCCCAATATGTACCCCACAACCATTTAAAAACTCAAGTTTCAGCATAAGTTTGGACCTGAGTCGAAGTCTAATAGGTGAACACGACGATAAAGTAGCATGTCATCATATTAAGCGATGCATAACGTAAGCAGACACGGAAGAGTGTGACCTCTCTTGCGGACCCGTGTAGTCCTCAAGGTCATTTGCTCAGTTGATGATGGTAATGCAGTTGTCGTGGCTGCCGGCGGCGGGGAAGAAGATCTGAGGCGGCGAAAGACAGTCTGGAGAGCGGATCCCTGCTGTGGTGAACCCTTCCGTCATTGGAGCAGCTGAGCTGGGGTGGAACACAGCACCGCAGGAGCAGGACAAACCACACAAGGTTTTCTTTGACACATATCTGTAACAGAAGTAATTGTGTAAGGGCTTGTTTGAATTTGAGGATTCTAACAATGCAGGGATAGGAAATAGATAGGAATAGAATAGGAATGCACGTGCAAAATAGAGAATTTAAAAACACAGGATTTCTGCCAATCTGGGTGTTTGGTTCACAAGAATTGGAAGATCATAGGATGCAAAGAAGCATGGTGAGATTAAGTCAAACCACAAGAAGTGTACAACCTCTTTGGCGAAGCCATGTCGATCTCAGCGTGATTGGGTTGGCCGGTGAGGATGCTCCGGCTGACTTGGCTGTCGGAGGAGGGGAAGAAGATCTTAGGCGTCTGGAGATGGATCCCGAGGTACTGCTCCACTGTGATGGAGGGTTTCATTGTTGGAGCAGCTCCGGTGAGTTGTACGACACCGAGGCTGAAGCAGGACAAGAGAGACAACGTTAACCTGAGTGGAATTCTAATAGCATCTCCAATAGATGACGTAAAATACATAACCACAAAGTGCTAGATGTACACATCAGCCGCTCATCTCGTAACTTAACTGTCGAAACTGAATTTAACTGTCGCAACTGAACTTAACTGTCGAAACTGAATTTTACTGTCGAAACTGAACGCACTAGAGGTGAGGCTACACGTCAGTCGACTGACTTTTTCATCTCCGGTCAGTCGATTTTGCAGCCGTTGGATACGAAATCAAGGGCCTGCAGTTCATCTTCAACCTCCACCCCCCTGAGCCGCCAGCCACCACCGGCCAAACAGCCGCCCTCTGCTGCCAGGGGCCGGTGGTGCGCCGCCCCGCCCGCCCCGAAAACACTCCCCACCACCCGGCCATCCCTCTAGCCCCCCCCCCATGCTGAGCTTTTTCTCCGGCGATCCCCACGCCATCGCCCCACCACCGTCGGCGACCATCGCCCCCACCCTGAACCCTAAGATAGATAGTGGGGTACCTCTCCGGCGAGCCCCCCTCCCCGCTGCGGCTGGTTCTTCCTTAACTCCGGCGAGCCCCCCCACCCCCTGAGAATCGACTGACCCAAAAGTCAATTCAGTCGACTCAAGTGTAGCTAAATTGGAGCAGCATCGCAAGCAAGAGCAAGAGCGAGAGCAGCAGCGCGAGCAAGAGCAGACCAGGCAGGGGACCAAGAGCAAGAGCAGAGCAGCAGCGCGAGCGAGAGCTAAAGCAGCAGCAGCTCCTACTGATGTGGACGTCGCCGCCGAGGGAGCGATGACGTGGAGGAAGTGGCCGGCGACGCCGCCGTGGATGGAGCCGCGCCGTGTCAGCTCGGGACCGAGCGCTGGCAGCACCATGAGATCGAATCAAGAAAAAAATGCGGCGATTAGTGTACAACCTCTTTGGTGGCGCCGATTAGGCCGCAGCTTCATCCGAGGAAACGGTGATGATGATGCTCTTCTGGTGGTGCAGGTGAAGACGGCGGTGTGGGAATGGAGGTCGCGAGAAAGACGAGGGGAACGTCGGGGCAGCTCCTTGGAGGTGGAGGACGGGGTGGCTGAACCGGTGGGACGACCAGATCGACGACGGATCCTCATCCGGTACGGTGGATGAGGGACGTCGAGGTGTTGCTGTGGACGACGTCGTCGGGGAAGAGGCTTCGGCTGGGTGGCAGACGGAGGAGGGTGTGGGGCTTCGCAGGTTTTCCTGGCCTCGGTGTACGAATGGGTGGGCGGATGGGATGGGAGTGGGGAACCATGGCTTAGGGACGCACTTGTCCGAAATGTGGGGTAAGTTACGAAAGTAACCCCACCGATTTGAGGCGGTTCTTTTGGCTCAGGGGTATCACGGGCATTTCACGTGTTGAGATTTCACAGGAGGTGGGAGTTTTCGCGCGCATTGTAATTTTGGAATAGCAAGGCGCGGGTTGAGATGGAGGGAGTTGTCGGAGCACAACGAGACAAAGATATATCTTAAATATTTTGGGCTAACAAGGCGCGGGTTGAAATTTCCGGACAAGCCTAACGTGTACTGTACCAAATCAATTCGCACTACAAATGTCATTCAAAACTTTGATTTCATGTTATGTTCAATTAAAATATTTCGCTACGTGTATAATGCATGCAACCTAGTACTCAAATGAACGTTTTAGTGCATTCCAAATGTATATACTATCGCTTCAATATGAACTAAATTTGAATTTGTTTCTCTATTTGAATAAGATCTACAATAATGATTGTTGTGAAGTCAAAGCATTTGAATTCGTTTCTCTATTTTAATAAGATCTACAATCGTCATTATTGTCAAGTTAAACCATCGTTTGTGTATTATCTTCACAGCACACCACATGATTAGTCTCGAGTTACATATGAACTATGTGTACTATATGAACTCGAACTCGATTTTTTGAATCCACTTTATGTTGATTTCAAATCATAGTACATTTCAAGCTCTAGCTAGATCTTCACAAACTAAACCATGTCTCATATGTATAATGTGTTTATCACATTATGTATGGTGCCCCGCCCCCTACGCCTACAAGTATTTAGATGTGAGTGGCAAACACCACACATTACCACAAATTCAAATAAAATGTGAGAATGTTCGATATATAGTATTGTTTAGATTGTTCGATATTTAGTTGTAAGCTGCAAACGCCACACATTATCACAAATTCGAATAAAATGTGAGATTGTTCGATGTATAGTATGGTTTAGATTGTTCGACATTTAGCTGTGAGTTGCAAACGCCATGCATTATCACATTATGGTATAACATGTGCAAAACCACAACACGCGTATCACCGCTATATTCATGCATGCATATGTTTAAAACACTATGATCTCCTATTCAAATATTTGAATCCACTTTCATATCAAATTATGATCTTTGTTAGTCTCTTACACCCACACAATCCTCTAACCTTTGTAGCTACCACTAACTTTCTCTCGTGCATGCACACGCCCTCCTCGCCCTCCCCCTCCCTCAGCATTCTACCCATCGCACACATTCATTTTTTTTCTTTAGGTCGTTCTCCCACAGTCTCCACAACACCTTTCCGACACACACCGATCGATAAACCTCTCCAACGATGTCTGCCTACAACATACACACGCACCTTCAATCTCCTCCTTTATGTGTCCTTGCCTCGTGTCTCTCATACGGTCCCACACACTACAAAAAAAAGACACATCCGTGACATTTTGGGCCGAACGAAAAAAAATCTGTCATACATATGACACTTCTATGACGATAATTGTGACAAAACCCGGTATCATCATAGATGTGGTGGGCTCCTACTTCTATGACAAAAAATCATGACAGAAAATGGGCTTTTCGTCCTGGGCGGGCCGGAGACGCAGCTGCGTGACATTCTTTGGGCCGTCCATGACGGGAAAAACCGTGGTAGAAGCGAGGGCGAGGAAAATTTCGGGGAGTTCCCGGTTACGGTGGGAGGTCGGGGCCGAGCGATGCGCGTTTCTCTCGTACACGTACGCGCGTGTGTGCAAGGCGTTGGCTCTAACTGAACCCGAGCGAGGCGTTGGGCTCTAACTGAACCCGAGCGATTGCACTGCAGGCTACGCGTTACTGAACCCGAGCGATTGATCGATGGCTGTTAACTGAACCCGATCGAGCGATTCCTTCGCTACTGCTGCTAACTGAAGCCGATCGATGCTGCCTCTGGATGAACAGTGAGCATTGCTGGGGGGTTTGGATGAATAGTTCCCGGTGGGGTGGATGAACAGGACCCCGTGGTGTTGCCTCTGGATGAACAGGACCCCGATCGATCGAGCCGGTTGGGGCTGGATGAACAGGACCCCGTGGAGGGCAGGATGAACAGGACCACCCCGTGGAGGGCAGGATGAACAGTAGACGGTGGAGGGCTGGATGCACAGTAGCCCGTGGAGGGGTGGTTGGACAGGAGCCCGTGGAGAGGGCTGGTTGAATAGTAGCCGGTGGAGTAGCGCGTGGTGGAGGCTGGATGAACAGGAGCCCGTGGATGAACAGTCGTAGGTGGAGGCTGGAGGAGGTCGATGGTGGATGAACAGTAGCCCGTGGAGGCTGGAGGGGGTCGACGGTGGAGATGAACAGTGTCTCGTGGAGTCCCGTTTTGCGGTACGCCACACCCCTCTCGATGAACAGGACCCCCGTTTCGACCGTAGGAGGTCCGTTTCGTCCATTTTGCGATATGCCACACCCCTCCCGATCAACACGACCCCCGTTTCGACCGTAGGAGGTCCGTTTCCTCCGTTTTGCGGTATGCCAGACCCCTCTCGATGAACAGGATCCCGTTTCGAATGTGGCCGGTCGAACACAAGGCCGTTTCCTCCGTTCTGTGGTACGCCAGGCCTCGTTTCCATCGCCTATTCCATCCAAGCCCTCCCGATGAACACGACCACGCATTCCGTTCCGACCCGGCCGGTTGGCTCCCACGCGTTTCGTTGCCTCCCGATGAACACGACGCATTCCGTTGCCTCCCCATGAACACGACGCATTCTGTTGCCTCCCCATGAACACGACGCATTCCGTTGCCTCCCCATGAATGACGACGACGCTGTTTCTCCGTTCCGACCCAGCCATGTCAACGAGCCCTCGCCGCACGTATGCGCGAGTAGGCGTTCAAGACCCCGCCCGTATGTACACATACGTGGCCGTATTTTCTTTCTTGCACCCTGGCCGTTGTACGTACGTGTACATGCTACGTGCGCGCCTCTACTACGACACGTGCGCGCCTCTACATCCACCAGTATATATGTACGTACACGTTCGCGACCAGAATGACAACGCTACGTACGCTTCGACTAGGTGGGTCCCGACTGTCAGGCACTTCCTTGCGTGCGAAGATGTAGCTGGTGGGTCCCAGCAGTCAGGGGGCGAATTGTTTTTTTTTGCCCGGACGCACTTCTTTGCGTCCGAAGGTGTAGCTGGTGGGTCCTAGCAGTCAGGGGGGAAACATTTTTTTCACGAAATACGGTGGCCTGTCCGGTGGGTCCCCGCTGTCAGGTGGAGGAATAATTATTTTGCGCGTAATAAAAAGGCACTTCCTTGCTGCGGCCGTGGACCCAGCTATCAGCGTCTCCATGCACAGTACTCTTCCGATGGAAGTCGGTTGTTGACCACATTGACCACGCCGCACCGAGAGCACCACGGCGGTGGACGACGGCGAGGCCTAGGAAGGGGACGACACGGAGGTAGGGAAGACTCGGCAGTTGTTTCCCACGCGGAGGGGAGTACGACTGTACGAGGGTTTACTGGTTCGTCTGCCGTCACCGGAGAATAACAGCAGGTGTGGGTGAGTAGAGGGATGGCTAGGTCAGCGATGGGAGTACGGTGGGGCGGTGAGGCCTGCGCGGCAGCACAGCCGGCCGTGGGGAGGAGGGAGCAGGCAGTCCCGCCGACGCTTGTTTGAGCGGCTGGAGCAGGAAGAGCAGAGATTGAAGAAGCACGACGGCCGTTGGATGGACATCCAACAGTCAGTGCTTGTGCGTCAACCTTTTTTTAGGAAAGCCTCAAATCTGTGGAAAACAGCATACAGCCCATCTGCCATTATTTCTAATAATTTACAGCCCATTTGCTAATTCTTAAGGTTTTTTTTGGAGCCCATATTCTTTTTGTTAGCATTACAACCCATATTGTGGCCATGGTTAAAAAATTATAAGAAATTTTGCATATTTCGGTGCGGTCCAAACTGTTTTTAATCCCGAAATTTCGACTCACATTCAAACTGATTTTAAAAATAAATGTATATCAATATAAAATCCAACAAATTCTCCACGCATAAAAATTAATGTAATTTAAAATCTTGAAATGAAAAAAAAGATATTTGAAACTAATTGCCGGTTTGATGTGTTTTAAAAATGTACAGCCCATTTCTCATTACTGATGGGCCATTTTCTCGGCCAGGCGAATGAAAGCTCTCCTCGTCTTGAAAGATTTGCAGCCCAACAGGCCTAACAAAGCGACTTACTTGGCAAATCACAAAAAAACTGGGCTGTGACCGTGGACCCAGCTGCCAGCCTCTCGACGTACAATACTCTTCCGATGGAAGTCGTTCCTTGACCACGTTGACCACGCCGCGCGGAGAGCACCACGGCGATGGACGACGGCGAGGCCTAGGAAGGGGACGACGCGGAGCCGGGGAAGACGCGGCAGTGGAAGCCCGCGCGGAGAGGAGTACGAGGGTTCACTGGTTCGGCTGCGATGTGAGGCTGCCGACGCCGCAGGGCCTGGCCAGCAGTGGGAATAGTAGGGGCGGTGAGGCCTCTGCGGCAGCACAGCCGACCACGGGAGGCAGGAGCATGCGGCACGACCGGCGCTGCTTTGGGCGGCTGGAGCAAGAAGACCAGAGGTTGAAGAAGCACTACGGCTGTTGGATGGACATCGTACGGTCACTGGAGCTAGAATCGTTCATATTGACTAAGTTGACAAAGCCCTTCATCCCCGTCAACTTAGTAGGCCCACAAGTCAGCCTCCCACCAAGGTGTGTCCAAGCTAGCCGGGGGAGTATTCATTTTTTGTGCGTAATAACAAGGCACTTCCGGTGGGTCCGAGCTGACAGCGGGGGGAACGTTTTTTCGCGAAATATGGTGGCCCGTCCGGTGGGTCCCAGCAGTCAGGGGGAAACGGTTTTTTTCGCAAAATACTGGTGGCCCATCCGGTGGGTCCCCGCTGTCAGGTGGAGAAATAATTATTTTCCGCGTAATAAGGAGGCACTTCCTTGCGGCTGCCGTGGACCCAGCTGTCAGCCTCTCCACGTACAGTACTCTTCCAATGGAAGTCGGTCGTTGACCACATTGACCACGCCGCGCCGAGAGCACCACGGCGGTGGACGACGGCGAGGCCTAGGAAGGGGACGACGCGGAGCCGGGCAAGACGCGGCAGTGGATGCCCACGTGGAGAGGAGTACGAGTGTTCTCTGGTTCGGCTGCGGTGTGAGGCTGCCGTCGCCGCAGAATAACAGGGGGTGTGGGTGAGTGTAGGGATGGCCTGGCCAGTGGTGGGAGTAGTATGGGGGCGGTGAGGCCTCCGCGGTAGCACAGCCGGCCACGGGAGGCAGGAGCAGGCGGCACGACCGGCGCTGCTTTGGGCGGCTGGAGCAAGAAGACCAGAGGTTGAAGAAGCACTATGGCCGTTGGATGGACATCATACGGTCACTGGAGTATTGACTAAGTTGACAAAGCCCTCCGTCCCCGTTAACTTAGTAGGCCCACAAGTCAGCCTCCCACCAAGGTGGGTCCCAGCTAGCAGGGGGAGTATTCATTTTTTTTGTGCGTAATAAGGATGCACTTCCGGTGGGTCCGAGCTGACAGCGGGGGGAACGTTTTTTTCATGAAATACGGTGGCCCGTCCGGTGGGTCCCAGCAGTCAGGGGGAAACGTTTTTTCGCGAAATAAGGTGGTCCGTCCGGTGGGTCCCCGCTGTCAGGTGGAGGAATAATTATTTTGCGCGTAATAAGGAGGCACTTCCTTGCGGCCGCCGTGGACCCAGCTGTCAGCCTCTCCACGTACGGTACTCTTCCGATGGAAGTCGGTCGTTGACCACGTTGACCACGCCGCGCCGAGAGCACCAGGGCGGTGGACAACGGCGATGCCTAGGAAGGGGACAACGCGGAGCCGGGGAAGACGCAGCAGTGGAAGCCTGCGCAGAGAGGAGTACGAGGGTTCACTGGTTCGGCTGCGGTGTGAGGCTGCCGTCACCGCAGAATAACAGGGGGTGTGGGTGAGTGGAGGGATGGCCTGGGCAGCGGTGGGAGTAGTATGGGGGCGGTGAGGCCTCCGCGGCAGCACAGCCGGCCACGGGAGGCAGGAGCAGGCGGCACGACCGGCGCTGCTTTGGGCGGCTGGACCAAGAAGACCAGAGGTTGAAGAAGCACTACGGCCGTTGGATGGACATCGTACGGTCACTGAAGCTAGAATCGTTTATATTGACTAAGTTGACAAAGCCCTTGGTACGTTCCAACTTAGTAGGCCCACAGGTCAGCCTCCGAAACGGTGCGCCCCAGATGTCAGGGGGAGGAATCATTTTTTGGGCGGCCGAAGCTAAGAATATCCGAGATTGAAGAAGAAGCATGACATCAGTTGGATAGACATCCAACGGCCACTGCTGCTAGAACCGTGTGTTGACTATAATAAGTTGACAAAGCCTTGCATACGCGTCAACTTATTTTTTCTAGGGGACGCATCACTTAGTAGGCCCACAAGTGTGTGGCAGAGAACTTATAGCCCATTTGCGTTTTGTAAGAATGTACAACCCATTTTTGAATTCTAATGGAATTTACAACAGCTTATTTACAGTTTGTTAAAAGTACAGCCCATTTTTTAGCTAGGACAATGATTAATAATATCAACCAACCGTTGAAGACAGAATTCAATAAAATTTCCCACATTTTGATGGGATCCGAAATATTTTTATCCCGAAATTTCTAGTCAGATTAAATATAAATTTGTATTACGTAAAAATCCAACGAAACATTACGCGTGCAACAATGAAAATTTAAGATTTTCAAAATCCATAAATAATATTTTATAAAACTAATTTCGTGTTTGGTGCATTTTTTATAGTTACTGCCCAGTTTTTATAATTACATCCCATTTATTATTTTTTAAAGCCCATTTTCCTGTTAAGCCTAATGCATCCCTCCTAGGAAAGATTTGCAGCCCAGTGGGGCGGAGAATAACAAGTTGACCTTGCCTGGGTATTCCTCAAAAAGACGTATAGCTGGGCTAGCCATTTTCATCTTGAAAAAATTAGTATCTGGGCTGGATAACTGGCCTGGGCTAGATGGGCAACAGCCCGCCCAGTTAATACCCTGCTCTCCTCTGAACAACAACGAAATCATCGCCAAGAAAAACTCTGCAGTGCTCACGCCTCAAAAACACAAATACTGCTCGAGCTGCTTGGTCCCAGCTGTCGGCCGCACCTTGTGCAATTCTCTCGTTTATATTGACTACATAGGGTGACAATGGTGTGGGACCGTGATGTCAAGAAACCAGGAGAAAGCAAAAAAATTATAGTTGTACATAATAAGGAGGCACTTGCGTACGTACGGCTATGGCCCTACTAGGTCCCTAGTGTCATCCAGTCAAAATAAAGTCATCTCCTGAATCCTCATGTTCGTTGACGATGTTAACAATGCTCGGCGCCACGGCGAGCGCAACAACTCGAAGGACAACAGAGAGGGCCTCGCGGGCCCTACAGATGGTCTGATACAGCGCCCGCTGCTCATTCAGGAAGCCAGGATCATCGGACACCTATGAGCACCTTTGAGAAACTGAGACGGCATGAAACGGTAAGGCCGCGCTTGGGAGCTCTGGTTTATTTCAAACCTGTATTAACATACAAGTGTAATTTACTCGTCATCGGAAACAACGCGTAAAATACACGTGTAATGAAACCGAGGGCCCGAGGTCTGTAAGTAAAACCGGCGGGTTACGCGTGTAATTTGAGAGACCAGTGTATATTTTACGAGCACTGCTATATGGACGACATTACCAGACGATACATGCACGACGTGCGTATCATGCCATCCATGGGCAAGGCTGAAACAGCAGCTAACGGCTGGATTAGAAATCGTCCGAGTGTCGTTCAGCGTTTTTATCGTGTGTGAAGTACTTCCGATATTTTACTAGTCGAAATCGACCAACCAAGCGCCTTCGCCCGAGACCATCTGCTTTAATTTACAAGCGTCAGTTTTACAAGCGGTTTTGGTTGGAAAACGACGATCCAATCACGGCCTAATATCATGAGTTGGTCGAAATATCATATTGTTTTACATCTAACCTACCCGACTTGTCGTATAGGCTATGAATGAAACATCAGACGATGAACTTCTTAGGCACGGAAACAACAGAAGAGGATGATCTTCTTAACAAGCAAATCACTGGCATTAGATCGACATGCAAAACAATACGAAGCATTATTCTCAGGAGGCACGGTGAACAGCTCGTGATGCCGCATGCCACAACATTCCAAGCTCAACTTTGCAATCAAACACAAGGCCTGGCATTACATAGACGATATTCAGAACAAACTCTTAACATAGGAATATCTCAGCAGAGTAACTATTTACTTCTAAACTGAACACAGGAATAGGAAAAAACACTCGACGCTGCTCACAGCAAGGGCGTCCCACTCAAAAATATCAAATGCATGTCTTCTGGCTAACATCAATGAGCAAATTTTGACAAGGTTTTCCAATTCCAATATATTAAACTAACGTCTTCTTGCTAACATCAATGATTAAACTTTGACAAGCTTTTCCCATTCAAAATATGTAATGCATATGATCGTGGAGTCCTGTCATAGCTTCTTGTACTTGTTTGGGCACTTTTTGCCCAGGGCACTCCACGTGTTGTTAAATTGCCAATGGTCTCTGCAGACTAGTCATGTCACCGGTGTCTAATAATAATCTGTAAAGCTTCTCGGTCATTCCTTCTGTAATGTAGCGCAAACAGTGACTGCTTCTTTCTGCAAAGTGGAACGACCAACTGGACCCAGTAATGCAGCAGTTTGCCTTGGACACATTGGCTCCTTTTGTGATGTTCAACTAAAATCGAAGTCGGAATAAAACCGAGCTTTAATTTTGATATCCCTGTAAGCAAAAATAGGTATAAGGGAAACAATTACTGAGAAATAACGGTTGATGACTTGTACTCCCAGAAGAAAAGCATCTACTGATCTACTTTATCTAATGGGAAACAAAGCAGGAGAGTAGCAATTCTCCATCAGTGTGATCCATTCATATTGACTGAGACATTATCTTAACAATGCCTTGTTTCAACATGTATAAAGAACGACAAAGCAGAAAAGTACCATTCCTAAAACAATGCAACTGATTCATTTTAACAGAGACATTATCTTAACAATACCTTGGTTAAACATGTAGAAAGAACTACAAAGCAGGATAGTACCATTCCTAACAAGTGTTGCAGTTTTGAACTAAGATTCAGTAGTTAATTAATTCTGAGAGTGGCATTGCTTAATTTTACCAGCGGCATTAGATTAACGAAAAGCATAAATAGTTACAGGGGAGAGTGGGCGCAACAACAGTATGTGCTTCCATCTACTTATAAAGGGGGTGATGCAGAGTTTGTTGTAACAAAGCAACAAGCATCATGTCTGGGTTGGTCCCATTTTTGTTCACTACTTAATGGGAAAAGACAGCAATACAATAGCTTCAATTCAACATTTATTTAAAACAGTACCAATACAAGTAGCACAACATCTCAAAGCACACTACACAATCATGTGGATGAAGGCCTGTACTGACCTTTCATGAGACGACAAAGATAAAATACGAACTCGATCTCCTTTTGTGCAGTTCCACCAAAATTAAGCAAAGTCACCGGTGTGACATTCAAGTTGAACTGCATAAAACACTCTTAAAACATAAGTGTTTCGAGTAGCGAAGCAAAATGTCGCAATAGCAACAAGTTGAATCGATAGCCATGTTTTAACAGAGGCAAAAAAGGAAACAATTACTTGCCAATAAAGGAGGATGAAACAAACAGTGACAGAAAGAAGCATCTAACTTATCTTGGATGGAAAACAAAGTAGGACAGTAGCATTTCTAAAACAGTTGCATTGATTCATATTAACAGAGACATTCTCTTGAAACAACATTCGTTAAAAATGTAATTTACTTTTAACAGTGGCATTGCTTCAATTTTCCGGCGGCATTCTTAGATTAACAACAGCAAAATAGCTGTATGGGACATGCCAGCACCATGTGCGTCCACACGTATAAATGGGTGATGCAGAGTATGTAGCCAAGCAGCATATATGCGCTGGTCCCATATTTGTTCTCTTTGAACATTCTTCCTATGTGAGGGCAGCAAATCTAGTCCTGCACAAACTACCCGACCCCCAGTTTCTTTCCATTTTCAACAAAGAGATCGGTTCCTTACAGATGTGTGTACTGGGTTACCCCCTTTTTCCCTTTTCGACCTACAAAGCGGCTGGATAGCCAGTCTATACTACTTTCCGCCCCTCCTTTCCTCATTGAACCACGTCCTAGATTCTTGCTCCAGCCCACCGCACCCTTCTTTCCTCTTTGAACCAAGACCTAGATTCGACTACAGATCGAAAAAGATCCACATGCAGCTAGAGCAACGACGGTTTCAAAGAAACGTATACCTTAGGGTCGTCGGGATGTGGCAAGGCGTGCGGCGGGAGGCCGGATCTGCCCACACTACGTACGGCAGCGAGGAAGAAGGGGTCGGTGGCCCTCCCGCACAGGCGCTGGGTGAAAGAGAACAGCGCAGCCGGCAGTGGATTGCCTCCCTCGCCGAAGGCGATAGAGTGAATGTTGCACCTCCTCCCCTTCCCGGTGCGACGGGATACGGACGCCTCCTTCACCAGCTGTGAGGGGGGAGAGAGAGACAAGAGGCCAACGCAATCTTGTTTAGATCTGGTGAAGAGAGGGTGAGAGACTGTGAATATAGCAAACCCTAGCAAATGAACGCTGAGCCTCCAGCGTGTAACATATATGTAGTGCGGCGAGCGTGTGGAGAGTGCAAACCCTAGCGAACAAGCGCTGAGGCTCCCGCTTATATATATACTACTGTAGTACGGACTGAGCTCCGGTGCCTTCACTGCACCTGCTTTTGGCTGTATGACAGGTGAGCCAGCCGCATTTTGGGCCCACCTGTCATAAATCCAAAGGCAGGTGCACTAAGTCAATGAAGCTGCGTCCATATAGTACTCTCGTGTATACGACTAATATATAGTGGAGTGGTTTTCTTATTCTCTCCATAACAATCGTTTTAAATTGTGTAAGTACGAAACGAAACTCTTTATTTAATGTACAGTGAAGAAAACTAGTACTACTTCCGATGAACTAACGATCCACGCCCACGCGTCCTGGTCGCACTTCCTGTCCTTCACGTGTGGTACACTACCCTCCCTTAAGTGAACAACCACACATGCGCCAAATTATCGGAAACGTGTGAGAGTGTGTACAAATAAAGAATTTTAATTTCAATTATCGGAAAGGTTTGAGAGTATTACAAAGTTTGACTTCAGTCAAATCTAATATGCGGAGTAAATAAAAATGGAGGGCTACTACGTCCATCCGGGTTTTTAGTCCACACCATTTTTTAAATCAAAGTTAATAGCTGGACAAATAAAATTACAGGGGAGCTGGAGACAAAGTTGTGAGAAGGCTTAGAAATCAATACAAAACTTATGCTCTTAGTACCAACGTCGATCCTTCTTCGAGGAAACATTTGGTTCATAGCCAATTGTGTGATAAAATTGCACCAACGTGAAAGACGACTCCGTCTCCAACGCAACCAAGGTGAACTGACGAAGGATATCATCTTTGTGCGTAACAAGCAAAGAGCACTGATGGAAGACAGGTTGTTTTTCATTGAAAATCGATCAGCTTCACCAGCCGACGCAACCATGAGGCGCAACCATGAGCATCGATAGGTCATCGTGGTGATGCATCATCCATTTGGCATCAAGTTTGGGTGAGGCACCTATGAAGTTCGACAAATCCTCACTGTGGTCTATTTCTTCTCAGTAATCAAGCTCGAGGAAGGAAGAACCACGTGGCAGAGGACAGTGAGGCAGAACAACAATGGCCATCCAATTTTGTGCAGTTCCACTAAAATTGAGGAAGACATGCCCGGGTATGGAGACACGCATCACTGTTTCCAAAAATATAAAAAAGGGTTAGCAACGACATCTCAATTGTCAATAAGAATTAATGAAAAGTACACCAACAAACAGAAGCATCATAATTATCTTGATGGGAACTAAACCAGGATACCCGATAAAAAAGCATTTCTTCATTTAACCAGTGATAGTACTACCACCATATGGACAATGACCGCACAACCACCATGTACTTTTTGTCGAAACAACATGTATACCTCCACCGAGGCATAAATCAGGACAACTTTTCGAGTGGCATTTCCTCTATAATAGTACTAGTAGGTGATGTTGGACCAGCCGATGAACCCTAGCTACTATGCATGGGGAGCTGGGGAGTAGTTGCATAGAAGAAAACCCGCACGCAGCGACCTGGGGAGCTGGACCAGTACAAGAAGTTATACCTCAGGTGGGCGAGATGTCGTTTAGGCGGGCGGGCGGGATCTGCCCACACGATGGCAGTGAACAAGGGCGCGGAAGATCTTCGTCCGCGCCAGCGCCGGCTCCGAGAGGACGGTGCGCATCGGCTTCCTCCGTCGCCAACGGCGACAACGTCAACGCTGCACCTCCTCACCTCCCGCAGCGGACGGGATTCGGCCGGATCTATGACCACCGGTGAGGAGAGAGATAGAGTGGACACTGTCATCTTGTTTTGATATGGAGAGGGTGAGAGAGCGAGACGCGAGAAACTCTATCAAACAAGAGGCTATAATGGAGTAAAAAAATCTCTCCATAGCAGTGGTTTTAAATAGAATACGCGCATTCCCGGAAAAAAGAAACGAAAACTGGCGGACAATTTTTCTAACGTACCAAGAAAGAAAACTCGATCAAAAACACGCCCCCGCTTCCAGGTCGTGAGAGTCGTCGTGCACACACACATAGACATAGACATGCATATCCGTGTTTACGTAAAATTCCATTTCCATCTCCATCTCCAATCATATTTGTCCAACTGTCACATTATTTACGTTGTTAATTATATATGCAGCAATATTAACGTACAGCATCTCTTGTTTGCGCACGTCCGGACCGCTGCCACGGTCGGTCCTGACCAACTCGAACCCTCTTCATCACCCGCGCATGCTTCCCACCCAAAACGGTCAGTGCCGCATTCATGCCCGGCCAGAGCGGACATGACCTCTCACTGGCGCCGGCATTGAAGCGGCGCGCCGGCCGAGAAAGCGTCGCCCGCGCCGCTTCCGGGTGCACGCGGCTGCTTCGCGTTCAAAGGTCGCAATAGCCGGCTACAACATGCATGTAAAAAGTTCTTGGGAGTCCGTGCTACAGCTAGCTGTCCTCCCCCAACTCGTCAATCTCTTCCAGTAGTGCTAGTACTCCATGGCGCGATCCATCGACAAGCAGGCAGGAAAGTTATCGTATACTCGGTTTGTGGTGAGTGGCATGCCGAGCGACCGTGTGGGGTCGAGCCGTGGAGGAGGGTGAGACACGAACACGACAGACGTGATTTAAACGTTGGTTTTGCTTGATGGCGCGATCCAACGAAACGAAACGTTGGTTTCTCTCCGTTTCCATTTTTTCTCCGGAAAAACGAAAACTTTCCACTCCATTTTCATTCCTATTCCAAGGTTGTCCCGTTACAACATTCCATCAAATACAAAGGAAAAATAACACGCATGCTGATGCATCTCAATGATTCACAGATCATAGCCAATATTTAGTTCACAACTAAAGAAAAAAGTTGTGAGAGCGTGTACGAAAGAAAAACTACTGATGGGGTCACTACGACTTAAACCCTAAACCCTAAACATGATTTAATTTCCTGGCCAGGTAGAACCTATCGAAGGAAAGACGGCTGGCACCCTCGGATCATACGATGCTTTTGTGCAGTTCCACTAAAATTGACCTGAGCATCCCTGATGGCAAAGATATTGAAGAAGTGTGATTAGAATAATAGTACTGGCACTAGTTCATGAGACATAAACTCATCACAAGTAGAAGCCGGTAGAAGTAGAGAAAGATCGACCTGGAGATGGAGCTATGGTAGTGGAGCAAGCCGGCTCCAAAAGGAAGATGGACTACCTGGGACGTCGGGCTATAGCTAGAAGGGCGGTTGGGACACGGCATCAGCCCATACCGCGGTGACCCCCGATTTGGACGCACTGACTGTGGGATTTCTTCCTCGCCGATGTCGACCGCGTCTACGCAGAACATTGTTCCCTTCCCCCAGCTGCGGGATTAGGCCCGTCGTTCTATGCTTGTGAAGAGAGCAACCATTTTATAGTGGTTTTCTTTTTCTCTCCATATCAACCATTTTATATTGCGTACGTGTCATTCAAGAGTGAAATGATGGTTGCTTCTTTTGACTAACTTACTGTGTGATTTGACTGCTCCTTAGTGGCCCCTACACATACTCCCCCTACGTGTATGCAATAGTCACACGTACACATGGACGCAAAAACGCGCGCGACGCCCTAATGCATGCATGTCCGAGCACACGCACGGTCACGCTCAAGTGCTCAACCTACTCGTGCATGCACACACATACTCAGTCAGGGTGAGCTAGTGACCGTATAAACACCGGAAAATATATATATATATATTGAGCGCAATGAGCGTATTATGAAGTCCACTGACCGTATTTTTACAAATATACAGTGACACACAGTGTATTTATCTCGTTTGAAATTAAGCCATATTAACCGGAGAGGAGGCAGTATGGACTAGCATTACTTTGCTGTGTCCCGTCAACTTGCCGAATGAGGAGAAGGTTGCAGGACGGGAGAAGCTTGCGCGCGGTGGCTCGCAGGACAAGGAGAAACTTTTGACTAATGCAAGCTCTCCCTCGCTCAGGCGGTGGACGTGCAACAGTTAATTCGGTGTCAGATTGCAAGAAGCATACACTATACTACTAATGCTATTATTGTTCGACTTCCCGAATAGGCGAACAGCCAAGCGCAAAGTTTACTAGTACTACTACTATAGTCTATAAAGATACATACTATACTAGTACTAGGAACCGGATGGAAGAGCGTCTGCACTCTTATTATAATTTTAAAATGTGATAAAGCAATCTTCAACACATTTGGTTCTCTTCGAGGGTTCTCGCATGTGATAATGGAAGTTGATTGCATGGAACACTCGCCACAATTCTCGCTTAATTCTAGCTCATATCCTGTTACAAATAGTAGCGCTCGGTAATATTTTCTCTTTTTTTGTTATTCAGCATGTAAACAGGTCAGCAAACCTTGCGGCGCATCTTCGTGCGAACCGTGCTTGCTGCACTTTGAATGTGGCCGAGAGCTGGCTTGATGAAACACCTCGCTTCCTACTTCTTTTTTTGCGGGGTACCTCACTTCCTAGTGACCAGTGTCTTGGCTGATCGTCCTAAGAATGCTTATATATGAATAAAGCTCTCTCATTTACCCGCAAAAAAGATTAAGCCATATTAACCGGAAAGGAGGGAGTATGGACTAGCACTACTTTTTGGTGTGTCCCGTCAACTCGCAGAACGAGGAGAAGCTTGCAGGACAAGGTGAAGCTCGCTTACGCCTTTTGACTAATGCAACCTACCCTCGGTGGACATGCATCAGTCCATTCGGTGTCAGATTGTCAGAGGCATACACTGTAGTACCCAACATGCAAAGTACCATCATTGTTCGACTTCACGAAGAGGCGAAGAGCCAAGCGGAGTAGTACGAGTAGTACTACTACTAGAACCGCATGGTGGAGCGTCTGTACTCTTATTTTTTCATCTCTGATAAAGTACACGTTTATTCCGAAGAAGGGCAGAAAACGGCAGCCCAACATGTAATGAATGATATCGATCAACCAACCATGCTCGAATATATCTTGGCCTCCGTGCGAGCCCGTCTGTGTGTTCTCGCTCCTCGTCTCTCTCAAGGAACGGCGGGTTGGCTCTTTGCCGTCAATTGAGATCGGTTTGCTCACACTCCTGTCCCACATGTCAGTGATATGCCAAGAGGAGGTGCGTTGACCGACTGGCCATACGCGTACTTGGTTTTGCACCTTCATACTACTCCTCCCTCTGTCACAGTTTACAGGGCGCGCTTCATTATGATGAATTTCTCTCAATGCATATCCACCACCAGAGAGACTTTAGACGCGTTTGGTTTAATGCTCAATTAATTAGGGCGTGGTAACCGCAATCAAGTCCACAATTTTCTCTCCATGTACTGTACTACTACGGAGTGGAGTAAGTGCATGCATGTGTGTACCCGGGGTGGAAGCACTGCATGCATGTGTGTACGCATTATTCCCTCTAGTAATAGACGCCATGCTATAACTACCAATGCTATTTTTCAGGCCGATCGCTAGTCTCCTTGGTCCCACAGATTTTCTTTTTCTTTTTTCTGAAGCGCGTTGTATAAACAGTGACGGATGGAGTAGTATGAGCGGATTCAAAGAAGAGCATATTGATGGTTGCTTCTTCAGAGCAACTTACAATGGGAAAGGTGGGGCTTATGATTTGACTGCTCATTACTCACTATTAATGCAGCGCAGCGACCGGGCTGAGTCTCCCATGCGGTTGTGCACTACCCCCTCGGTTCTTAAATATACTCCGGAGTATTTGTCTTTCTAGAGATTTCAACGAGTGACTACTCAAATATTTGTCTTTTTAGAGATTTCAAATGGACTGGCACATACGGATGTATATAGACATATTTTAGAGTGTAGATTCACTCATTTTGCTCCGTATGTAGTCACTTGTTGAAATATCTAGAAAGACGAATAGAATATTTAGGAACGGAGGGAGTACACATACGAAGCAAAATGAGTGAATCTACACTCTAAAATATGCCCGTTTGAAATTTGTAAAAAGACAAATATTTAGGAACGAAGGAGTATATTTTTGTGCATGGCACATGGACTCGGATGATGAAGAGGCTTCTGGCAATGCTATCAAGCTTCCATCATTCGTTTACATAATTGACGTACTATACAAATAATTTTCCAGCGACATGAAATTGTACAATGGTGTGAGCTTTCAGCTTTTGTTTCGCGTGTCTTGCCATCGATGCTCTTTCGGAAACAATAAAAAACTAACTTCCTTGCTAATGCATGTCAATTATTAGCAGATCAGAGCTAATAATTACATCACAACTGAAGACAGAGTTGTGAGAAGGTGTTAAATTAAAATTGATCCATGCTTTCATTGGCAGCAACGTCCCCCCAGCTCTGTCTAAATCAACAAGGCATGTTGGGAAAAAAGTAGCTGTCTGGAGCATGCAACATTCCGATCATTTTGTGCAGTTCCACTAAAATAGAGCTGAGCATCCCTGTTCCAAAGATATTAAGTGTGATTACGATAATAGAGGACTGCTGATGAAACAATAAACACACAAATAGAAGCCGGTCACCTTTGCAGAGTCTCTTAAGACTAACTAGTTGGAGAAGATTAGGCTCGGAGTTGGATGAGGAGGATAGAGCAAAACCAATCTCCCTTTGTGCAGTCGCACTGAAATGTAGAGACGTTGCCCGTGTGACATTTTAGTACAACTGCACAAAACACTCTTAAGAAAAAAGTGATTTGTGCAGTTCACCAAAAGGTCGCAATAGCAACGAGTAGAAAGGAAACAATTACTGGCCAATAACAGTTGATGACACATGCGACGACAAAAAAGAAGCATATTCCTTGTCCTAAGGGAAGATAACAACATAGTTGTGTTTGTCTAAAACGGTGTGAGTACGAGAATGCAATATCGAAAGTACGCCGGACGAGCTACGTTTTGGGCAAAGAACTATGGAAGATCCACATGCAGCGACGTGGGAAGACGGGCAGTGGAGCAAGGCTGGAGGGGATACCTGGAGGTCGTCGGGATGTACTAACTAGGTGAGCAGTGGCGGGCGGAATCTGCGAGCAGGTGGCGTAGGCCCTGCCACGCCGGAGCTTGGTCAGAGAGAACCGCGTGTATCGCAGATCGGGACGTGCTGCCTCGACGCCGTCAAACGGAGAAACGATGCACTTCCTCCCTTTCCCCCGGCGGACGGGATGCGGCCGGATTAGTGACCAACGGTGAGAGAGAGAGAGGCCACCGTACTCCCTTTCCCCCGGCGGACGGGATGCGGTCGGATCAGTGACCAACGGTGAGAGAGGGACGCCACCGCAGCCTTGTGTGAGATACTCTGAAGAGCGACAAACCAGGCAGGCAGGCTCCATTTTATATAGTGAGCGGACTACCTTTTTCTCCATAAGAATCGTTTTATATTATGTGTACGTGCCATTGAGCGCTATAACTTTATTTAAAAATAACGCGGCAACGCGTCAAGTCGAACTTTGTTTCGTGCACGCGTGGTACACGACCTCCCTAGGTAAACAACCGCTACAGGTGTTCAAATTAGCACGTGGGCTGCCATTTCATAAAGAAATGAGCTCCACCGTGTACCCGCGCGGGTGTGGCTAGGCACGAAGCGTGAGTACGTGCACGGTGCACCTATTCTCTTCTTGTATACGTACACCACCTACGTGGGGTTGTGTGAGAGAGATACAAACCTAGAGAGATATAGTGTGTGGGTTCTTGAGAGTTTTTTGGGGGGGTCAATCAAAAAATGTAACATATGCAATGTGTGTGAAATAGAGTCCTGGATATAACATATATATAGAGGGGGCGATCCACGAGAAGAGAGTGGAGGTATCATCGGCTTGAGGTGTCCATAGAATCTAAGAGAGGGATGATGTGTGTGTGTGTGCGCGCGCGTGATTGATAAAGAGTGCCATCGAATTTGTGTGTGCCCACGTCAAAGATATAGAGTGGCTGGCCTACTAGAACGTGAGATGGGACATGTGCAGTTTGTCTCTGTGGCATGGATACCTACCTGCAGCGCTCGACTATCGGTGTGTGGTGGGGGAAGAGGGAGGCCCAATTAACTATAGAGGTACAATGGCTGGTATATGTGTGGAGGAGGAGAGAGGCCTACCTCATGTATTAAGGAGATCGATCTGCCTCATGTATTAAGGGAGATCGGCATGCATCCATGCATATGTGCAGGAGAGGAATAAGGTTGGGAGAGAGACAGAGCTAGAGTGTTGGTGGGGGTGGTAGTGGAGTTGCTTCTAACAAATGGTGGGATAGGCTTGCTAGACAAACGGAGGGCACGCCCGCAATATCAATAAGAGAGGAGATGGCTGCTTGTTGTCTGTGCACGTGCGTGTGAGAGATGGGTCAGGAGGCATGCACGAATGATGAGAGGGGACGATGTGGCTGTGGTAAGCAGACGTAACTACATAGGAAGATCAATCGCCCTTTGTTAGAGAAAGGAGAGACATAACTTGTGAGGTACGTCAATCGATGGGGGGGTAGTTAAAGTCGATCTAGGTATATGTTGGGAGATCTATCGGTATACATGCATGTGTGTGTTAGAAGCAAATGAGGCACGAGGAGAAGGATAGAGAGAGAGGGATGCATGTAGGAGGTGGTACGAGAGGCATACTATATCGAGGGGGGAGTGTGCGAGTACGAGAACGATGGAAAGAGTGGTGGGAGTGAGGCATGGACGGTGACAAGAGAAGAGGGGAAGCTTGTGTTTGTGCTAGGCACACCTTGCTAGAGAGGCATATCAATCGATGTGTGCCGTAAAGAAGGAGATGGGGGGCCTACACACACCGTGGGTGAACGACCTAAAGTGAAAAGACGAATTTGCGCGATGGAGCTAGAGAATGCTGAGGGAGGGTGAGAGGGATGCGGGCGTGTGCATGCACAAGAGAAAGTTAGCGCTAGCTACAAAGATAAGAGGGTTGTGTGGGTGTAAAAGACGAATAGAGATCATATATGCTTCATTATAAAAAGTGAATTCGGATATTTGAAGAATTTATCATAGTGTTTCAAACCGATGCATGTGTGAATATATATAACGGTGATACACATGGTGTGGTTATGAACATGTTGTACTACATTTAATATATTTTATCTCTACTCTTATAAAAAACGGAGTTGTTGATGATGGTGTGCCTGCCATCCTGCATTATAGGCCGTCCGATTTATATCTGGCGGATAGCCAGGAAACTATGATGGTTGAAGTTGGCAACAATCATGATTGTAGATTCTTATTGAAATAGAGAAACGAATTCAAATTTAGTTCGAATTGCAGCGGTAGTATAGACATTTGGAATGCACTAAAATGTTGGTATGAGTAGGTTACATGCATTATACAGCAAGCGAAAAAATTTAATCGGACATAACATGGATTCATACTCCCTCCTTCCATCTATATAGGGCGTAATGAGATTTTTAAGACCGCCTTTGACTATTGACAAGATTAATAGTACATGACATGCACAATGTGAAAATTATATCATTGAAAGAACCTTTCACAGACGAATTTAACGGTGTGCTTTGTGTAAGTTGCATGTCATATATCATTGCTCTAATATTTGGTCAAAGTTAGCATCGAAAAACGCATTAGGCCCTATATAGATGGAAGGAGGGAGTAGCTTTGAATAGCATTTGTATAGTAAAACAGGGCAAGACTCTCTCTTTGTGTGGTGTGAATAGTTTTATTTTTTCGTTTTCTTTTTGGTTGAGGGAAGTGCGAATTGATTTGGTACGTACAAGTACAATATTACTACACATTAGGCTTGTCCCTAAAATTCAACCCGCGTCTTGTTATATCCCGAAAATTCAGATATCGTGCTCCCAAAACTGGCGCCTTCACAACTCGCGCCTTGCTATCCCGAAATTACAACGCGCGCGAAAACTCCCTCCAGCTACCAAATCCCGACACGTGAAATCCCCCTTCTAACCCTGAGCCGAAAGGGCCGCTAGTTCAAATCGGTGGGGGGTACTTTTGTAACACACCCTACATTTTGGACAAGCGCGTCCCTAAGTCATGCTTCACCCCCTCCCATCGCCCCCTTTTCGCCATTCAAAATCCCAGGCCGCCATAACCTCTCCGCTCCAGCCGCGAAACCCCACCCTCCTCTGTCC
Source organism: Triticum aestivum (assembly GCF_018294505.1). Taxonomy (NCBI): domain Eukaryota; kingdom Viridiplantae; phylum Streptophyta; class Magnoliopsida; order Poales; family Poaceae; genus Triticum; species Triticum aestivum. The sequence goes on from NC_057796.1 coordinate 453,979,222, forward strand.
GCCACGTCACCGCTGCCCAGCCGGAGCCTCTTCCTCGACGACGTCGTCCACCGCAACAGCTCGACGTCCCTCGTCCACCTCCCCGAATGAGTATCCGTCGTCCATCTCGCCGTCCCGCCGGTTCAGCCGCCCCGTCCTCCACCTCCAAGGAGCTGCTCCGACGATCGCCTCGTCTACCGCGGCTGCTCCATCCCCACAGCGCCGCGTTAACCTGCTCCACCGGAACCGCAGCATCCTCACCGACTCCTCGGACGAAGCCGAGGCCTACTCGGCACCACCAAAGAGGTTGTACACTCATCGCATCGCACCTTCTCCTTAACTCGACCTCCCGGCGCCGACGGTGCTCCATCCCGCACCCCCATGGAGCGGCTACCTTGAAGCCGGCGCCGCGGGCGACATCTCCACGGCGGCTCTCCCCCAGTGCGAGGCCCCTTCGGTGGCGGCGTCCATACCAGCCGGATCTGCTGCTCCGGCTCTCGCTCGATCGCTCGCTCGCCCAGCTGCTGCTGCTGCTCTCCCCCTCGCTCGTGCTGCTGCTCTGCTCCGATTAAGCCACACTTCAGTCGACTGAATCAAATTTTGGGTCAGTCGATTTTCAGGGGTTGGGGGGGCTCGCCGGAGTTAAGGAAGAACCACCCACAGCGGGGACGGGGGCTCGCCGGAGAGGTACCCCACTATCTATCTTAGGGTTTAGGGTGGGGGGCGGGGGGCCTAGAGGGCTGGCCGGGGCGGCGGTGGCGAGTTGTTTCGGGCCGGCGAGGCGGCGCTGGGGCCGGTGGTTCGGCCGGTGGTGACTGGCGGCTCAGGGGGGTGCAGGTTGAAGATGAACTGCAGGCCCTCCCTAAACTACATGTCAAGTGCCTCTCTGCTACCATTGCGTTCAGTTTCGACAGTAGCATTCAGATTCCACAGTAAATTTCAGTTTCGACAGTTAAGTTCAGAGTCAACAGTTTTTACCTCATCTGTTGTAGTCAAGTGGTTTTTGGTGATGTTAATTTTACATCCATTTTACATCATCTATTGGAGATGCTATTAGAATCCCACTTGAGATTGACGATGTCTGTCTTGTGCTGCTTCAGCCTTGACGTCTTACGGCTCACCGGAGCTGCTCCAACGACAGAACGATCCATCACAACAGAGCAGTGCCCTGGACGCCGTCTACAGATTCCTCAGATCTTCCTCCACACCTCCGACAACCACCTCTGCCTCAACTGCTTCAGCGACCAACCCAATGATGTTGAGGTCGACACGGCTACGGCAAAGAGGTTGTACACTTGTTGCATCACTTATTACTATACATTCACGTCGATCCATTAGGGCTATTTTGGTTCAACGGAAAAACGTCGATCCACTGGTTGTTACCATCACTCTAAATTTCTGCATGCTCTCCTTACATAATCTCACCATATTTTTTCGTATGCATGTCAGATATTGTACACAGTCATGCTGAAGATGTAGAGAAAAAGAGAATAGGTTTGCACGGCAATACAATGTCATGCAGACATCGCACCATGGTGGGTTCAATGGCAAACCCTCCCCACCCCTCTCCAGATTATAATTCAGAGGAAGATATCTGTTCTGAGGCGGATTCAGACGTCGCTGACCACTCCTATTTACCCCCCAAGGTGTTTGCTCTACCTTGGCATGATGATGTTAGTCATATCATGCATATGTTGCCTTGCAGTGCCTACTTTTGACATCATATATGTCATCTGCTTAGTTTAGACATGTTCTGTAATGCCACCTGTTTAGTTTCTATATCATATATGGGAATTATGCAGTCTCATGTCTTTTAGCCAGCCATAATATATGTGAAATGTGCAATGCCATCCTGTTTAACCAGGCATCATATATTTGAATGATATCTTGCCCATCCTTTTATTCATTACATTTCCATTTGTCGACAATGTTTGTACACTAAACTACTCTTCCTGTGAATCGGCCATTTGGGTGGGAGATGGAAAAATCTGGAGTGAAAACAAGGCCTTCAGAGCGGACAGTGCTACCTGTCGAAGCAGATCTCTTGTTGGGTCCCGATAGCTCCTCAGAGATGGATTCAGAGACAAATGACCAGTCCTATTCCCCCACTGAGGTGTATGCTCTAACTTGGCATGGTTATACTGCTCATATCATGCATACGGTGTCTTGCATTGCATAGTTTAGACATCATATACACAATAGTCAACACCATGTTCTTAGTTCAGACATCATATCGAATGCCCTCTGTTTAGCATATAAATCACATATGTGAATTAAATGATGCGATCCTGATTACTTAGATAACATGTAGGTGAATTATGTCATGCGATCCTGTTTAGTTATTCATCATATCTTTGAATTATGTTATGCTATGCTATCCAGTTTAGATAGACATCATATATGTGAATTATGTCATGCTATCCATTTTAGTTAAACAATATACATGTCAACTATTTCATGCCCTCTTTTTTCCACACTATCTATTGCATCTGTCTCTCATACAATGTCTGTACATTCAACTATGTTTCCTGTTTATCAGCCATTTGAATTGGAGCGGGTGATGCCAGTATCTAGCGGACTAAAAACACGGTCTTCAAATAAAACAGTGCTACCTCTTGGTGGAGATAGCACCCCGGTTGTACATGCACAAGAACCAGCCCTACCACACATAACCCAAACTCTCGCAGATTGTACCCCTACTGCGATGGACAGAGAACCAGCTTCACCCAATCTAACCCCAAGCCCAGCCGATAGTAACCCAGTTCCTGTTGACACAGCACCATCTCCACCATAGAGCTCCCAAATAAGAGCAGTTAGTAAGGCAGCTCCAGTGCCCAAAGGGCCAGTACTATCACGGCGAACCCCAACTCCACCAGTTAGTACGCCTATTCCTGTGGAGGAAGCACAACCAGCTAGTCGTAGTTTAGCAACTCTCGCATTTGATGTTGTTAAATCGTATGTGCGTATCTTCCCATCTTGGAAATATTATACTGAAGATGAAGGAAAATGCCAGTTGCAGGTGTTTGTCCAGGAGTTATGTGTAAGTAATGTTATTCATGGCAATTACTTTGCTTCGTCCCATACATCCTACCTCCATGATGGTTATAATACAGCAAATTTTCCCATTTTTCTCTATAGAGAAGGACCGATTTGGAAACTCAGGATGAGGTAACCTGTGCTAATACATATGCTATCTTCAAGAATGCTTGGTGGCAGTATCGGAATTACCTGAAGAAAACGTACTTCACCGGCAAAGAAACTCATCAAATTCCCTTACGTTCTCCTGAGACACATTTACTGGACGATGACTGGGAACGCCTTGTTCTGTACTGGTCCCGAACCAAGAATGTGGTAAGGTCTATGAGCTCATTTTCTATTTTTAAGTATTATATTCTTGCGTCTTACTATACTCTGTTCATGTAGAACAAGTGCCTAAACCTGAAGAACAACTGTTCTAATTTAAGATTCCATTGCTATCATAGTTCAAAAAAGCGCTAGGCGTTAATTGTGCGTTTTGCCACCGCCTTGCGCTTTACTGACCAAAGCGCATGCTTATGCGCAGTTGTGCACAGATTATGCGTAGTTATGCGCAATGCGTTTTGCCAACGCCTAGAGCCTAGGCGCGCTTAAGCGCTCGCTTAGGCGCGCCTTTTTTAACTATGATTGCTTTGCTCTTGTATCACTGTATTTACTCATACAAACTTATTTTTAAATTGAAGAATCCAATCGAAACTCCAATGGCACAGCAGGTATGTTCATGCATGTTTCTTTAACAGGTTTGCTCTTATCAATAGCTCTGTTGATTTCAATTTCAATTGTGTATACAGTTGACTTTCATATCATGCACATTACTAGCATCACAACAGAGCCAATATGTTGTTGTACATGTAGACCCGTGGTACCCATCTGAAATCTTGTTGTGCCGTGTAGTTTCCCACGCTTTGTATTCTTTCACTGCTGCTTTGTCTTGAACTGATATGATTTGAACCGTGTCTCTATTTTGATTTGGCAAGACAATGCAGTGACCATAGGACATAGATATATGTTTGTTTGATGCTTTTATTATGTACTAGTACTTGGCAATAGAAGACTTGGTAGTTTAATCCTGTCCACCTTACTAATGAACTGGTTCACCGAAATGAGTTTCATATACTAGTACATGCTAAACTTGTTATGTGTCTGCTTGTTTCTTCTTTTAGAATGCTGATAGAATATTGGGGAAGAGTGCCTTATTAAGCAATGGTAAAGGAAGTAATGCAGATAAGGTTCAGGATAGTGACACATCCTTGTTGGTCTCCAACAAAGCTGATAAAACAGCTAAGGAAGACTATCTTGAAGACAGTGAGACAACCCCAAAGTCCTGTCTTGGTTTAGTGTTAGAGTTACTGGCCACTACCGCTTGCACAAGCTATTCAAACTCACTGTCTGAATCAGTTCGGTTTCTTGAGTCTCAACTACAAGCTGAAAGACATCGATCAGCTGTGTTGCGATAAGAAGCGGAAGGACTGCGGAAGTCCCTGGAGCATTCAGATGCATACTTTCTGGTGCAACAGCAAGTGTTGGAGGATTTTAGCGCCAAACAGGACAAAGCTAATCAGCTTGCTAAGCTTATTGCCAGCATGGTGGATACCCAGGATAACGTTTGTTGAGCTCTTCTGAAGTTGTTTCAGTTATGCTCTTGTTTTGGTGTCGCGTTTATTTGCACTGGTGGCCAATTTTGACGGCCAGTGTATGTAATGTGCTGCTTTGTTCCGTATATTTGCACTGGTGGCGAACTTTGATGCCCAGTGGATGTAATATGTGTAATAGTTGTGATAGCCTAGCATAAGTTGCTTGCTTATTTATTTCCTTGTTGCCTTGTTTATTTGTTTGCTTGTAGTCAGTGCAGTTCTTTTTCCGCCGTTTGCTAGTGGCTGCAATAACCTATTTTTTTTAACTAGGCCACAATAACCATGGGCTAATATTTACTGTAGTGACACTAGGCCTCCTACGAGCCGTAGAAACAGTGGGCCTTCTACGGGTCATAGAAACAGTAGGCCTTCTACGGGCCGTAGAAACAATGGGCCTTCTACGGGTCGTAGAAACAATGGGTCTTCTACGGGCCGTATCATTAATGGGCCTTATACGGGCCGTATGATCGATTGGCCAAACATGGGCCAATAACAGGCCGCATTATGGCCGTAAACGGGCTAGAGTTGGAATCGTCCGTTCATGGGCCGACCATAACGGGCCATCGTTAATAGGCCGTATTTGATGACGCTATGAAAACGGCCCAACGTATTAACGGACCACAAACGGGCCGACTGTAACCACGGGCTGAATTTGGCCCACAAGCAAAAAATGACAGTAACGGGCCATAAGTAAACGAATGCTGGAAATGAGCCCAAGAATAAATGGGCTCTGAGAAGGCCGAAAGATAACATGGGCTGGAAACGGCCCAACGGAATAACGGGCTGTTAATGGGTATAAAGTGATACACTGTTCATTACGGGCCAGTTTCACCACGGGCCGTTAATGGGTGTAAAGTGATACACTGTTCATTACGGGCCAGTTTCACCACGGGCCGTTAATAGGCCAAGAGTTACATAGGGCCTCATATGGGCCGAAAGACGTCATGGGCCATACATGGGCCAGAAGTGAAAACGGGCTGGAATCATATTGGATGGCCCAGTTGACGCTACTGGGCCTAATTCGGATAGGGCGTAACTGGCCTTGGGTTAGCGGGCTGTAAATGGGCTATATGCGAACAGGCCGTTAACAGGCTTTCCATGGGCCGGCCCGCCAGCTTTTGACCAAGTCAAACGGGCCGGCCTTTTCACAGTGATGGGCCTCTGTTGGGCCGTGCCACGTGTTTCCTCCAGCCAATGATGATTTTACACGTGGAAAATCCCCATTGGTCGGGGCTGTTAATGGGTTATCGGATCCAAAACCCGACCCGATAGCTTAACGCCGTTCCGTTATGATGGATGCCACCTGTCGGTCACCCTTGACGAAAGCACTTCTGTGACGCGCGATTTATCGTCATGGAAGTGGACACTTCTGTGATGATAATTTTGGCAATGTCATGGAACACTTCTACGACAGCACAGGTATGACTATCTTGATTCTGTCATAAATTTGTCATGGATGTACATGCATGACAAAAAACGTGACCTACTGTGACAAACACGTATCATCACGGAAGTGTATTTTTTTTGTAGTGACACACGTGTAAACTCTCACCCCTCTTTTCATCAATCTCACAACCGCACACTCCTCCCCCTATCTAGCTAGTAGCTCAGCCTCTCGCACCACCTCCTAGCTCCATTCTCTCTGTCTATCCGTCTCGCCGCGCCTTATTTGCCTCTAACAAATGGACGTACACCGACCGATCTCCTGCTATACATATAGCTAGCTAGGTCCTTATAACTCGTTTTCCCCACGCGTCGATCGATCTACCTCATTAGTTATGTCTCTCCCTTCCTCCGACAAACAACAATTGATCTACCGATCTAGTTAGGTTTGCTTACCAAACACATGGTTCCCCTTCATCATCCATGGATGTGTCCCGACAGATCTATCACGCACAGGCACACACAGAAACACATCCCCACTCTTATTGATAATATTGCAGTTCCACCCTCAGTTTGTCTAGTAGGCCTCTCCCACCATCTTTGAGAAGCAACTCCATCACCCATCCAGCACTCTACCCCTCTCCCTCCCTCTCTCTCTCCTCTCTCTCTCTGTCCCATCCTATTTCCCGTCCTTCAGTTATGTATGGATGTCGACCGATCTCCCTGGTCTCTCCTTCTCAACACATATACGAGTCGTTCTCCCTCTATAGTTAGGCCTCTGCCTACCCCTCCCCCCACCCCCTCCCACACACACACACCGATAC
>NC_057796.1:453986501-454025479 GCF_018294505.1 Triticum aestivum
CCTCTATATATGATATGGATAGGCCTCCATTTCACACACATTGCATGCAAAATTTTGTTTGAGATGTCATCGACACATATTCCCACAAATACATTCACGAAATCAACCTCCCCCCCCCCCAAACAAAAAACACTCACGAACGCACAAGCCATTTGTCTAGGTTTGTATCTCTCACACACACCCACGTAGGTGGGGGACGTGCACAAAGAGAAGAGGTGCACGCATGGCGCACGTACTCCCGTCTCTTTCCCAACCACACCCGCGCGGGTACACGGTGGAGCTCATTTCTGTACGAAAAGGCAGCCCACGTGGTAATTTGACACATGTACTGGTTGTCCACTAGATGGAGGGAGGATCGTCTACCACGGGTGAACAAGCAAATTGCGACTTGACGCGTTATGTTAAAAAAGAGGCAAACCATGTGGGGCCTACCTTAGAGGCAAGGCTCTATACACTGGAGTACTTTTGATGTGTCCCGTCAACTCGCAGAACGAGGAGAAGCTTGCTTAGTACACCGTCTCCCCCGCCCACGGGCGCGGTGGCTCGCAGGATGAGGTGAAGCTTGCTTACTAGTAGTAGTACTGTACGCCTTACGCCCGCTCCCTCGCCCACGCGCGTGGTGGCTCGCAGGACGAGGAGAACATTTTACTACTCCCTCCATTTAATCCTCGTCCCTACTACCTTGGTTAGAGAGATTATCATATTTTTTGGAATATATATGTCCTTTAGTAGATTTCAATATGAACTACTAGTACATACTCCAAACACTCATGTATATAGACGTATTTTAGAGTGTAGATTCACTCATTTTGCTCCGTATGTAGCATAAAGTTGAGACACTTATTTTGGAACAGAGGGAGTACATATTTGCTATGATCTGTCAATCACTGAGATGCAATAACATGCATGTTAGTCTCCTTTGTATTTGATGAAATGTTGCAACGGGAAACCTTGGACGCAAGATACATGTAACAGAAGCTGGAAGCTTCATAGCATTGTACTATCTCGCTGATAAATTACAGTACGTACTATACAAGTACTTCCTCCATTCCTAAATATAAGTCTTTGTAGAGATTTCACCATGAACCACATACAGATGTATATAGATGCATTTAGGAACGGAGGGAGTACTATGTAAAGAGTTAGGTGTCGCACGGTGTCCAAAAAATATGGTGATAGTGTCAGGTGGGCCATGTAATCACTGAGCCTGCGTGTTTTCACTGCTCTTGCACTCCTCCGCCGTAAGAATGGAGAAAATTGTAATCTAGTAGTACCTCCTTTCGCCGAAAGCGTGGGACATCCAGCAGTCCTACCACCTCAGTAATAATGACCAATGAGCCGTCAAATCACATAGACCCAGCAGTAAGTTGGACGGACGAAGCAACCATCACTCTTGAATCCGCTTCTCCCTTCAACGCAGGCGCCAGTGAGAGGTCGCGTCCGCTCTGCCCGAGCATGAATGCGGCACCGATTCTTTGGAGCGGAGCTAACCGTTTTGGGCGGAAAGCGCGCGTGGGCGATGGAGGGGCTTTGGGTGGGCCAGGCTGGTCAGGAGCGGGCGTGGCAGATGTCCGCCTGTCCCTACCGGATGCCCGGAAATGAGAGGATGCACCGACTCTCGCGGCTAAAATCGTACACTACACACCATCTCTCTGTAGGAGTAGGTCGATATGTCGCTCTCTCTAACACACACACACATGCTGTTAAACACACACACGCACACGCACGCACACACACACACACAGGTTCATAGAATAGGAAAATCGTGCGAGTGCGAAGACACAGGAAGTGAGATACAAATGGAGTACGTAAAAGAAGAGAAGAGGTGACGAATATTCCATCAAACCTGGACTGAGGAGTAGTACTCCCTCCATCTAGGTGTTAAGTCATCCTACGGAAATCAGATATTCCCAAAATGTTTAGGCGTCGTCCATTAACTTCGCATCTCAATCCCCTCTTGGCCTCGTTGCTAGCAAGCGTTGTTACTTAGGGAGCATTTGGATCCTTAGCAAGAACAACTTATAGCATAGCCGGACAAGGTTAGGCGTTTGGAACTGTTAAAATATGTTAGCTTTTGTGGGCCAGCTAGCTTGGGTGGGCTAGAAAAACCTTGCTAGCTCAGGAGAGCCAGATCGGCTCGCTTCCGACGGCAAACTTCGCGTAGTAGTAACATAGACTAGTAACATATGCATGTTACTAGTCCAAGTTACTCACCACTATGACCAGCCTAAGCAATGTAACCAAACGCTCCTTACTCTGCCTTGTTATCTCCCCCGGAAACCCAATGCATGGAGCGCAACTACGCGTTGATCAATCAAGAAATCAAAGTCGGCTTGCATGCGAGTTAATACGTGGCCCTGCATGGTAGCTAAAACGGCATCTCTTAGTTGTTTGGATTAATTGTTGCGTTTAGAGACAGAAATCAGGGCTTTTATTGGAGGAATGACCGGTCAAGTTTCTCCTTCTCCTCCAATCTGCTTGCACCTTGGTCCCGCTACACCTTCTAACGTGACTTATTACACCTAGACGAAGGGAGTCGTACGAGATACGGTGGCACACTGACTTAGGTCGAATACAAGTGCCCAAAATTGTGTGCATGTTACAAGAAGGATTCACTTAAAATAGTACGTGAGCGAACAGAGGGATCAATTGGACAGTGTTCCCGAGCAGTAGCGAGATGTGTGAGGTAAGATACACTGCTGGCGCTTTTAATTGTTCTTATTAATTTTTTTGTTTCACCCTCTGATTGGTGGGACCCAACGTACTACGTGGAGAGAGGTAAGGTGACTAAGGCTGCATTATTTCTGCACCACTGTGGATAGTCTTACCACCAAAGCCACATGACACAATTATGATATAAATCCCAATGACTCCCACACACACAAAAATACGGCATGCTTGTCACACGAATGCAGGAATGTATAAAAGGTTATTTTCCTCTCGTTGAACATAACGGGAGGGTTGTGTAGCTGGTTAGCCTGTTCGCTCATCAAACTTGAGGTCTCGGGTTCGATAACTACACTTGAGCATAATTCATGCCAGGAGGATTCTTTGACTGGTCAAAATGGATGGACACGGAGCTATACGTTCTCGTAGTGACCGTATAATCACCTCATCATGTATAAGCTGCAGCCTCGGCGCTTGTTTTCTAGGGTTTGTACTCTTCACACTCTCTCCAGTATATATATGCATGCTAGAGCCTCAGCGCTTGTAGTTGCTCTCTTCACACTCTCTCACCCTCTCTAGATCTAAACAAGACTTCGTTGGCCTCTCTCTCTCCCCCTTACTGCTGGTCTGCTTGTAGTTGCTCTCTTCACACTCTCTCACCCTCTCCAGATCTAAACAAGGCTTAGTTGGCCTCTCTCTCTCTCCCCTCACTGTTGGTCAAAGAGCCAGCAGGATCCGTCCGCCGGGAAGGGAAGGAGGCTTAACGCTGTCGCCGTCAGCGAGGGAGGGAATCCACTACCGGCGCAGCTGTTCACTTTCACCCAGCGGCAGCGCGGGAGGGCCTCCGACCCCTTCTTCTTCGCTGTCGTACATAGTGTGGGTCGAACGACCTCCGGTCGCCCACCGGACCACACCCCAAGAACCTTAAGGTATAATTTACTTATTCCACATGCATTGCTCTAGCTGCATGTGGGCTTTTTCACTTTTGCACTCGAATCTAGGTGTTGGATCAAACAGGAAAGTAGTGGGGAAAGTTGTATACCATGAATCTAGGACGTGGTTCAAAGAGGAAAGGAATGGGGGAAAGTAGTGGGAAAAGTTGTATAGCATGAATCTAGGACGTGGTTCAAAAAGGAAAGGGAGGGGGAAGTTGTGGGGAAAGTTGTATCACATGAATCTAAGACGTGGTTCAAAGAGGACAGGAATGGGGGAAAGTAGTGGGGAAAGTTGTATAGCATAAATCTAGGACGTGGTTCACAGAGGAAAGGAAGTGGGGAAAGTACTAGTACAGACTGGCTATCCAGCACCTACGTTGGTCGAAAAGGGAAAACAATGACAAACGCAGTACGCACATCTGTAACGAACTGATCTTTTGTTTTGGGGGACAAGGCTGTAGAGTTTGAGCAGGACTAGATTTGCTGCGCTCACATAGGGAAAGGTGTCTAAAGATAACAAAACTGGGACCAACACAAATATGCTCCTTGGTTGTTTGTTCTTTGTTGCAACAGACTGTGCATCACCCCAGTACATCGGTAGATGCACATGGTGCTGGTGCGTCCACTGTCCCGTGCAACTCTTTAGCTGTTGTTAATCTAAGGCCCTGTTTGGTTAAAAACTCCCTAGTCCCTACCTGCTTGGTTCCAGGGACTAAACATGGACTAGAGGTTATTAAATGACAAGCTAAAAGACCATGTTACCCCTAGTAATGAACTAACAGAGACAAGGTGCGATGCGTGGCAGGGGCAACTGTTGGAAAAAGTCCCAAAAAGACTCTCCCTCGGGGTCTTCTTTCTTTAGTCCCAAATGCCCACTTTTAATCCCTAAATGTCCCTCCTGTTTGGTTTAGATGGGAGTGACACGGAGTTTTTTTAGTCCCTCCACCAAAATGTCCCTCTAAACAAACACCCTCTAATAATGCCGCTGGAAAATTGATGCAATGCCACAGTTAAAAGCAAATTACATGTTTAACGAATTTTATTGTTAATATAATCTCTCTATTAATATTAATCAATGCCACCGTTTGAGAAATGCTACTGTCTTGCTTTCTTTCCCATTTAGATAAGGTAGATGCTTCTTTTTGTTGGCTTCTGTGTCATCCACCGTTATTGACCACTCGTTGTTTCCTTTGCACCACTGTGTAAACAGGGTTATCTACTTCACCTCGTTGCCAGTGTGACCTTTTGTTGCACTTCACAAAACACTTTTGTTTTAAGAGTGTTTTGTGCAGTTCAACCAAAATGTCACACCGACAACGTTGCTTGATTGCTTGATCTTAGTGGAACTGCACAAGAGGAGATCTTACTTCCTATCCGTGTTGGCAAATTTGGTTCAGATCTTCTTCTTGTGAGTTGTTTGAATTCCGCGTCATGAGAGGTCAGTACTAGCCTTCTTTCACATGATTCTGCAGTGTGCTTTCATATGTTGTGCTACTTGTACGGTAATGTTGCTTGATTTTAGTGAACTGCACAAATAGAGACAAGACTTCCAATTTGTATGTGCACCGCAATATCCCATTGAGGTAAGATAAGGATATTTCACAACCGTTGGCCTGTATTTTGCCACTTTCATCAGAAAATTAATGTCATTGTTTAGTGTTATACTTATGCAACCTAATTGACATGCCAAATCTTACATTGAAGGCGAAGCTTGTCTATTATTGAACCAAGTGATGAAGGGGAAGAACAAGCGGAAGAAAAACAAAAATCAACTCTTGGTGCTGTAATGAAGCACTGGAACTGTGATGACACAAGTAATGATATAGTTTTGCATCTTAATTTATTGCTATGGCTGGAATGAGCAATTGTTTTGCCACTGATTTGATGCCACTCTTAATGTAATATGTAATTATCTCTACTTGTGCAAATAGGGATCTTCTTTGAAGATACCATATATTTTAGTGGAACTGCACAAGAAGATGTTGGAAACATTAATCTAATCGAGGAGTATATAGTAAGCATGGCCACCATAGTAGATAGCAACAGATGGTTCCGGAGAAGTGCTTCATTTGTATGCTATACACAATAAGCCTCCTGACAAAGGTTGGTACTCGCCCACTGATTTCATCCATATGATTGAGCTTTGTCATCTCTATTGGTGTTCTGCTACTGTTTAGATACTGTCATCAAAAAGTGGTATTGTCCTTGAGAAGTGCTTCATCTGTGTTGTTTTAAATATTTCCTTTCCTTTTTTTCGAGCAAACAGGGGTGCTAGCATTTAGTTATCCTCTTGTCTTTGCACAACAGGATTCTCCTCTGAAGAAGAATATGGAGTACGTGAAGTGACTAGTTCCGATTATGCCAGGATGAAGAGGCCTTGTCTATCTTCTCATTAGAAGGAGCAGTTGAAGGATGGTTACATTACCCCCCACAAGACCAAACTAACTTCAGCTTAGAAGGACTAACAAATCTCCATTTTCTTGTTGTGATGCGCGACTACAATGTTGTTCTAGGATTCTTTCCGGTGAGTTCCATTTTTCTAAAAGTGTGCTCTACATGGACCATGTAGGTGCCTGCTTAAACTGTCAATTCATAGTACAGTTTGCTTTATACGCGCGAATTTGGTTGATTTTGGTGGAACTGCACAAAAAGAACAGCTGGTTTATTTAGCACGAGGTGCCATGTCAATGTCCGAACTGATGCCAAACCCTGCCCATTCCACAATCGTAGGCATTTTATATTTTGGAATGGGAAAACCTTGTCAAATTTTGCTCATTGATTTTAGCAAGAAGACATGCGTTTGATATTTTTGAATTGGACGCCCTTTGCTGTCAGCAGCGTCGATCCATTTTTTCTTTATTCTTTAGTTGTGAAGTAAATATTGGCTCTGACATGTGAATCGCTGAGATGGATAATCATCGATTGTTTTGAATGTTCTCTATGAATTGCCAGGCCTGTGTGTTTGATTTCAATGTACAGGAACGCTAAAAAGCTGCTCAAACTCTTTGTACTCGTTCTGTTCCTTTTTACTTCGCACATTGTGGAAGTGCATACTTTTTTCTATAAGATTGGTCAAAGTAGATACTTTGACTGCAGACAAAACTTGTATGCAGACTAGAAAGGACCGGAGGGAGTACATGTGAAACTGCTGCAAACGAGGTGATCACCCTGGGAATAATGCTAGTACGTATTGTTTTGCATGTTCATCCAATGCCAGTGATACAAGAATTCGAATTAATCGAAGTAAATTCATTCATACATGGTTGGATTTCATATAAACATGCCGGATTTCATTACATTTCATACATTCTTCAACTAAAAAGGGGTGCGCTGGAGGTATAATTAATTAACCGAAGCTACCCACCTGTGTCCGGTTGAGCTAAACAGAAGCTTCAGTGACTTAACTGCAGGTGCAGTTGCGTAACTGACATGTGGCCCAGATGCCTGTTGGGCCCATGTGTCAGTCAGCCAACTGCACTAGTAGTTAAGTAGAAGCAGCGTCCTTCTCCAACATAGCTCTCCGACTCCATGTCGCCGCCAAGAAGCTAACCGGTCGTCAGTGGTCAACCCGCCTAGCTTGTCATAGCGATTAGGGCAACTAGGAGCCCAATGATCAGGATCCCCACATGACAAACACCTTTCTTCTTGTCATTCTTCTTCTTGAAGTTCGTGTGTTGCACAGCCTTGTTCTTCCCATCAAACTTTGCTTTACCATCAAACTTGCCCTTGTTCTTGAACTTGTGGGGCTCGAAGTTCTTCTTCTGTACCAGATTGGCACTAGATCCTCCCTCAATTCCTCGAGCATGTCCGGTAGCATACAACTGAAGTGCTCAAGTTCTCTAGCAAATGATTGTATCTCATGAGCTTGCTCAACCACGGAGCACTCTTCAATCATCCTGTAATCATAGAATTGCTCCATGATGTACAGCTCAGTGCCAGCAACCGGAGGGTAGCAGGGGTGGCCTTACTTGGACACGAGCGGCGGCGACCTGCCGTGTTCTACTCTTCCTTGTTTTCTGTGTGGCGCAGCCTCGTTGGCAGCGGGGCGGGGCCTCGGCGGAGCCGGCGATGTCCTCTGTCTCGTTGCCGGCGGGCGGCGCCTTGGCGGAGTGGGGGAAATCCTCCCCCTCGTTGCCGGCAGGGTGGGGCCTCGGCGGAGCCGACGGTGTCCTCTGCCTCGTTGTTGGCACCGCGGGGCCTCGGCAGAGCAGGGCCTCATAGATGCCAGCGGAGCGGGGACTCGTCAGAGCCGGCGTTGTCCTCTGCCTCGTCCTCGGTCTCGCCAAACAACGCCTCACCCGCTTCATCGCCCTCTTTGTAGGCGGTCGCAGCCTCCGCCACCCGCATGCGGTACCGCCAGCGCTCGAGGCGGCCCTCGCGGGCGAAGCGGTACGAGTCGAGCAGCGCCTCCTGCTCCGCCCGCTCCATGGCGATCTGCTCCTCCGCCTGCAGGTGCTCCTGGAGGAGATGGTGGTTGTAGGCGGCGCCGGCCTGCGCCTGCTAGAACTGCTCCTCATGCTTCTGCCTCACCGTGTCCATATATTGGGCACGGGCCTCGCCGATGGTCATGGTGCAATGCACCGGAGAGGATGGCGCGGAGGAGGGGGTTGGCGCCGGATCGTCGACTACCATGTTCTTCATTGGGACGTCGTCGTCCTCCGGCTGCCTGCCGGCCAGCCAGTCGGCAGGGCTAGCATCTCCTTGTGGTCCGTCGTCCGCCCATCCCGAAGAGCGCTGGAGCGCGAGGAAGCCATGGTGGGCAGTAGTGGTGTGGACAGGAGAATAGGAACGAATGTGGATGACTGCGGCTATGGCCGGCGCAGCAGTTTATATAGCAATGGTGGGCAGCGGAGGGACGGACATGTGGCGCCGGAGTAGCCGCCTCGGCAACCGCGTATCATTAATGTGGGCGACAGAAGGACGGACGGACGACACTTGTGTCGTTTAAAGGAGGAGCAATCGCATGCACCGGGAAGCGGAGCGGGCGGCGCTGACCGTTTCGGGTGGAAAGCGCGTGCGGACGAGGGAGGCGGTCTGGGTGGGCCAGGGCAGTCAGACTCATGCTTGGCAGCGTGTCGGTCCAGCAGCCGGACATGCTGGCTCGCCAGCTACCTCGCCGAGCTGAGCGACGACAATCTGACGATGGACGTAGCTTCCGACCAGGAGCCGGCGCCACTGTCCAAGCCGGTTCATGCCATGTTCACCATAGAGCAGGTGCGGCCGCACTTCGACGTCCTAAGGGCGGAAGAGCTACCAGCGTAGGAGGACCTGTGCTGCAACCTCCACCTCCTCAACAAGCACCGGTGAACAAGCGAACGACATTGCCGTCACGGACATGTGGCCCTATGATCCTGGCTTACCGAATGAGCAGCGGGCGCTGTATCAGACCATCCGTAGGGCCCGCGAGGCCCTCTCCGTCGTCCTTCGAGTTGTTGCGCTCGCCGTGGCGCCGCCGTCTCGCGTTGTCAACATGGTCAATGGACATGAGGATGAGGAGATGACTTTACTTGGAGAGGATGACAGTGGGGACCCACCAGGGCCATAGCCGCACGTACGCAAGTGCCTCCTTATTAGTATATAAAACTATAAAAAAATTGCTTCCTCCTGGTTTCCTGACATCATGGTCCCACACCATTGTCAACCTATGTAGTCAATAAACGAGAGAATTGCACAAGAAGCGACCGACAGATGGGACCAAGCAGCTCGAGCAGTATTTGTGTTTTTGAGGTGTGAGCACTGCAGAGTTTTTCTTCAGCGATGTTTAGCCTAGATATTAATTTTTCTCCTCTGAACAACAGTGAAAACATCGCTGCAGCTATTAACTGGGCGGGTTGTGGCCCGTCTAGTCCAGGCCAGATATCCAGCTCGGATATTAATTTTTTTTCAAGCTGAAAATGGCTAGCCCAGCTATACTTTTTTTAGGAATACCCAGGCAAGGTCAAGTTGTTATTCTCCGCCCCGTTGGGCTGCAAATCTTTCCTAGGAGGGATGCATTGGGCTTAACAAGAAAATGGGTTTTAAGAAATAATAAATGGGATGTAATTATAAAAACTGGGCAGTAACTATAAAAAATGCACCAAACACGTAATTACTTTATAAAATATTATTTTTGGATATTGAAAATTTTAATTTCATTAATTGTTGTGAGCATAATGTTTCGTTGGATTTTTACGTAATATAAATTTATATTGAAATTGTATTTAATCTGGCTAGAAATTTCGGGATAAAAATATTTCAGATCCCATCAAAATTTGGGAAATTTTATTGAATTCTGTTTCGAACGATTGGTTGAAATGGACTATACTTTTAACAAATTGTAAATGGGTTGTAGTAAATTCCATTAGAATTCAAAAATTGGCTGCACATTCTTACAAATCTCAAATGGGCTATAAGTTCTCTGCCACACACTTATGGCCTTACTAAGTTGACGCGTCCCCTCAAAAAAAAAGAGTTGACGCGTATGCAAGGCTTTGTCAACTTATAGTCAACACACGGTTCTAGCAGCAGTGGCCGTTGGATGTCCATCCAACGGATGCCATGCTTCTTCTTCAATCTCGGATATTCTAGCTTCACCCGCCCAAAAAATGATTCCTCCCCCTGACATCTGGGGCGCACCGTTTCGGAAGCTGACATGTGGGTCTACTAAGTTGACGCGTACCAAGGGCTTTGTCAACTTAGTCAATACAAACAATTCTACTTGCAGTGACCGTACGATGTCCATCCAACGGCCGTCGTGCTTCTTCAACCTCTGGTCTTCTTGCTCCAGCCGCCCAAAGTACCGCCGTTCGTGCCACCTGCTCCTGCCTCCCGTGGCCGGCTGTGCTGCCGCGGAGGCCTCACCACCCCCTACTACTCCCACCGGTGGCCAGGCCATCCCTCCACTCACCCACACCCCCTGTTATTCTGTGGCGACGGCAGCGTCACACCGCAGCCAAACCAGTGAACCCTCGTACTCCTCTCCGCGTGCGTATCCACTGCCGCGTCTTCCCCGGCTCCACGTCGTCCCCTTCCTAGGCCTCGCAGTCGTCCACCGCCGTGGTGCTCTCGATTCGGCGTGGTCAATGTGGTCAAGGACCGACTTCCATCGGAAGAGTACTGTACGTGGAGAGGCTGACAGCTGGGTCCACGGCCGCAACAAGGAAGTGCCTCCTTATTATGCGCAAAATAATTATTCCTCCACCTGAGAGCGGGGACCCACCGGACGGGCCACCATATTTCGCAAAAAAACGTTTCCCCCTGACTGCTGGGACCCACCAGCTACATCTTCGCACGCAAGGAAGTGTCTGACAGTCGGGACCCACCTGGTTGAAGCGTACGTAGCATTGTCATTCTGGTCGCGAACGTGTACGTA
Source organism: Triticum aestivum (assembly GCF_018294505.1). Lineage (NCBI taxonomy): Eukaryota > Viridiplantae > Streptophyta > Magnoliopsida > Poales > Poaceae > Triticum > Triticum aestivum. Next base: position 453,997,455 of record NC_057796.1, read on the forward strand.
CATATTGGTCAATGTAGAGGCATGCACGTGTCGTAGTAGAGGCGCGCACGTAGCATGTACACGTACGTACAGCGGCCAGGGTGCAAGAAAGTAAATACGGCCACGTACGTACATACGGGCGGGGTTTCGAACGCCTACTCGCGCGTACGTACAGCCAGGGCTCATGTACATTGCTGGGTCGGAACGGAGAAACAGAGTCGTCGTCGTGTTCATGGGGAGCCAACCGGCTGGGTCAGAATGGAATGCGTCGTCGTGTTCATCGGGAGGGCTTGGACAGAATAGCCGATGGAAACAAGGCCTGGCGTACTGCAGAACGGAGGAAACGACCTTTTGTTCGACCGGCCACGGTCAAAACGGGATCCTGTTCATCGGGAGGGGTCTGGCGTACCACAAAACGGAGGAAACGGACCTCCTCGGTCAAAACGGGGGTCCTGTTGATCGGGAGGGGTGTGGCGTACCGCAAAACGGAGGAAACGGACTTGTGTTGGAGCGCTACGGTCGAAACGGGGGCCCTGTTCATCGGGAGGGGTGTGGCGTACCACAAAACGGGACTCCACGAAATACTGTTCATCTCCACCGTTGACCCCCTCTAGCCTCCATGGGCTACTGTTCATCCACCGTCGACCTCCTCCAGCCTCCACCTGCGATTGTTCATCCACGGGCTCCTGTTCATCCAGCCTCCACCGCGCGCTACTCCACCGGCTACTGTTCAACCAGCCCTCTCCACAGGCTGTTGTTCAACCACCCCTCCACGGGCTACTATTCATCCAGCCCTCCATCGTCTACTGTTCATCCAGCCCTCCACGGGGTGGTCCTGTTCATCCAGCCCTCCACGGGGTCCTGTTCATCCAGCCCTCCACGGGGTCCTGTTCATCCAGAGGCAACACCACGGGGTCCTGTTCATCCACCCCCACCGGGAACTGTTCATCCAAACCCCCCAGCAACACTCACTGTTCATCCAGAGGCAGCATCGATCAGCTTCAGTTAGCAGCAGTAGCGAAGGAATCGCTCGATCGGGTTCAGTTAACAGCCATCGATCGATCGCTCGGGTTCAGTTAGAGCCCAACGCCTCGCTCGGGTTCAGTTAGAGCCCAACGTCTCGCACCCACGCGCGTGCGTGTACGAGAGAAACGCGCATCGCTCGGCCCCAACCACCCACCGTAACCGGGAACACCCTGATATTTTCCTCGCCCTTGCTTCAACCACGGTTTTTTTGTCATGGACGGCCCAAAGAATGTCATGCAGCTGCGTCTCCGGCCCGCCCAGGATGAAAAGCCCATTTTCTGTCATGATTTTTGTCATAGAAGTAGGAGCCCACCACATCTATGATGATACCGGATTTTGTCACAATTATCGTCATAGAAGTGTCATAAGTATGACAGAAAAAAAATCATTCGGCCCAAAATGTCACGGATGTGTCTTTTTTGTGTAGTAAGTTGCCGGCAAGTCTCTTTTCTCGTCCCAGCCCAAAATGTAACTAATGAGTTAGTTGTGGGATAATGCACTGGAACGAGTAATGAGACTTGCCGGTAACGAGATTGAACTAGGTATTGAGATACCGACGATCGAATCTCGGGCAAGTAACATACCGATGACAAAGGGAATAACGTATGTTGTTATGCGGTTTGACCAATAAAGATCTTTGTAGAATATGTAGGAGCCAGTATGAGCATCCAGGTTCCTCTATTGGTTATTGACCGGAGGTGTGTCTCGGTCATGTCTACATAGTTCCCGAACCCATAGGGTCCGCACGCTTAACGTTCGATGACGATTTGTATTATGAGTTATGTGATTTGATGACCGAAGTTTGTTCGGAGTCCCGGATGAGATCACGGACATGACGAGGAGTCTCGAAATGGTCGAGAGGTAAAGATCGATATATTGGAAGGCTATATTCGGACATCGGAAAGGTTCCGAGTTATTCGGGTATTTTTTGGAGTAACGGAGAGTTACGGGAATTCGCCGGGGGAAATATTGGGCCTTAATGGGCCTTACGGGAAAGGAGAGAAGGGCCTCAAGGGGTGGCTGCGTGCCCCCCCATGGGCTGGTCCGAATTGTACTAGGAGGGGGTGGCACCCCCTCCTTCCTTCTCCCCTCTTCCTCCTTCCCTTCCTTCTCCTAGTTGGAATAGGAAAGGGGGGGCCGAATCCTACTTGGACCGGGAGTCCAAGTAGGACTCCCCTCTTTGGCGCGCCCCCTCTAGGGTCGGCCTCCTCTTCCTCCCTCCTTTATATACGTGGGCAGGGGACACCCCAAAGGCACTCAAGATTTGTCTTAGCCGTGTGCGGTGCCCCCCTCCACGGTTACACACCTCGGTCATATCGTCGTAGTGCTTAGGCGAAGCCCTGTGCCGGTAACTTCATCATCACCGTCACCACGCCGTCGTGCTGACGGAACTCTCCCTTGGCCTCAACTGGATCAAGAGTTCAAGGGACGTCACCGAGCTGAACATGTGCAGATCACGGAGGTGCCGTGCGTTCGGTACTTGGATCGGTTGGATCGCGAAGACGTTCGACTACATCAACCGCGTTACTAAACGCTTTCGCTTTCGGTCTACGAGGGTATGTGGACACACTCTCCCCGCTCATTGCTATGCATCTCCTAGATAGATCTTGCGTGATCATAGGAAAGTTTTTGTAATTACTGCGTTCCCCAACAGCAACCAGGGACGAAGAGGAGGTAGAGGAAGTAGAGGAGTAAGAGGGAGAGGAAGAAGCTAGGCTAGCAGTAGTATGTTCTGAATTTGTATTAAGTTTGGCACTATGTTCTGAATTTGTATTAAGTGTGGCACTATGTTCTGAATATGTATTAAGTGTGGCACTATGTTCTGAATTTGTATTAAGTGTGGCACTACATTCTGAATTTTTATTAAGTGTGGCACTACATTCTGAATTTGTATTAAGTGTGGCACTATGTTCTGAATTTGTATTAAGTGTGGCACTATGTTCTGAATTTTTTATGTGCGGGAATGTCGGGAATGTGGTTGCTGAATGGGGACATTGATAGGGGTCATCGTGCTGCGGTATGGTATGAGCTCAAGCTTGAGCCTCTGGTCACTCACACTCCTAAGGAGAACTGGATGATACACCCAGGATGGGTTCAGCGGTACGTGCATTATTAATTTGCACACTAACATGCATATTAATGGGAGACACTAACTGAAATGTTCTCTGATGAAGGTTGAAATGGGCCGGCCTTTACCATTCGCGCGTCTGGTTGAGTCTATCCCGGGTGAGAAACACCTCGCCATCGACTCCTCCTTGTCGAGCTGCTTAGTGGGTCGTTGGAGGCCAGAGACCCACACGTTTCACTTCCGATGGGGAGAGATGGCTCCTACTCTAGAGGATGTGTCACTTTTGATCGGACTACCGTTGGCAGGTCATGATGTAAGACTGTTGGACGCACCGGCTGGTTGGGAGCTAAGTCTTACACAACATTTTCATGGTGTTTTTCCGGATGCTCCGGATCTGGTATGGGAGCATCACGGACCTAAGTATGATTGGTTGCTCAATTTCCAGGTTAGTTCCCATACCTCTTATCTTCAAGTTATTGTGCATATGGTTTTACAAAAAATACCTGCGGCTTACTAAAACTTTCTCTTTGCTTAATGCAGATACAGAAGTTCCGGGCACCGCTGAGTGCGGAACAGATCACTTGGCTTTTCGGCAAGGTGATGTTCACAGAGAACCATGTCACCACTATTAGCGTGCTCCACATCCCTATGGCACTCGAGATAGTGAGCGCTGAGACGGTGGATCAGATCAGACAGAGGAGTTGGGGTTCGGCGGTCTTAGCGGCTACATACCGAGGTATGTGCAACGGTTGCCAGCTTACATCGAGAAAGCCAACCCTTCTTGGGTGCCCTCTATTCCTACAGTTGTGGTCATGGGAGAGGTTCTCTATAGGGCGACCAGATGTACATGTTCATCAGCCTATAGACGCCATGTTTGATGCTGACGGCATCGACATGCCTACTTTCGGTCTGTGTTGGACACGTCGCAAGGTATGTATCGTGTTATAGTTTAATGCAACTTTTTTGTGCACAAGAGATAGTTCAATGCTAGCGGCTACTAACTTTTGTTTTCTGTAGAGACGCTTTGCTAGTGATCAGACCAGGAAGGCATACACGACATTGAACGAGCAGTTCGATGCGTACACTGGGGTCATATGGCGGCCCTACACGGAAGCAGCCATACATGCGAGATACCCTGGTGGTATGTCTGTGCTATGCACAAGGGATCGAGATTACTGGATGACGAAATCGAAGATCATCTTCGATGTCTTCGTCGAGGAGATGGCACAACAGAGGGTTATGAGGCAATTTGGTCTTCTGCAGTTGGAGCTGCCTCCCCCGATAGAGAACCCGGTGCCGGCACACATCCACAGGTATTAACCAGTTTTTCAATGTTGCATTATCTTTCATAGTACTCCATTCGAAGCATTAGGTAATTATTGAACACACACCACAATTTCAGGACGACAAGGAAGGGCATGACCAGGACAATTGCTGACTGGCTAGTTAGACTAGAGCCATATGTTACAGAATGGGAGACAACAAACACACATCTATGGCACGAGAATCACAATTTTGATCTCAATGAATTCAATCTCTATTTGCGGCGCTACATGACCGGAACACAGTTACGCATCGTTGAGCACTCTCACCCAGAGGAGATACCTGATCCTACTCCGTCGGATATGTACCCGAGCTATGGTACTTCGGGCTCTAGGCATTATGCGGTAAGATATATTTTCTTTAAGTGATGTTGTCACATACTTTGACATGCATACTTAATAATCGTCATGAAAATTTGCAGGCTACCTTGACACACGAACTCTACGATGACGTGACCAGCTTTGGACGATCACTATCGTCTGGACCTCTTCTTCAACACCGTCCTGTGCTACAACCCTTCTTGGAATGAATGCAGAACAAGATATGGGCTGTCTACGAGGCTATCACGTGCACCCGGAGAAGCGACGTTGTTTAGCACCAGCAGCAGCAGGCGCATCCCTCCATGCACTGACATCAACCACGTCCACGTCTAGCACATCAGCCGGCAACCAGGCCACCCCGTCCTGACCAACCTGGCAGTTCAACGTGGCAACACCCACAACACTATGGTCCCACGTCGAGCTTCGTGTTTTCTCCACAGCCACAACAGATCGGTCCCTCGTCGAGCATCATGTTTGAGCCAGAGCAGCCGTCACAGCCAGCAGGTACGTGTCTTCATATTTACTGTTTTCAATATTAATTGAGGCGACCTCATTCTTCATGACTTAACGTTCCATCGTGCAGGAGCCTACGGATATTAGGCGTCTATGTCGGCATCACATGATATGTAGGGGAGTGATCAACATCCCGAGGAGAACATACAGGCTCAGATGTCGCAGCACACCCAGTGGATGAACATGTTTTCGACTCCTCCACCAGGCCCCACACAGGATACACAACATGACCAGGGAGAGTCTGAGATTCCTCCTCGTAACATTAGGGCACCCAACAGGTTGGGATGGACGCCGCCTGTAGATCCGTCTCCCTGCCAGGCCAGACATCGTCAGTGACGCTTCTATCTATCTATCAGTAGAGACATTACCATCTACTTCTATATGAGACTTATGCCTATTCTATGTATGAGACAAATGACTATGTACTTATGTATGAGACATATGCCTACTCTATTTTAGTACTCTGTTATCCGAACTACAACATCATATTTAGATAGAACATAATGCTCGTACAACAAGACAGTACAAACAACTAGATAGAACTACATCTAAATTAAACGGTACGTACGATTTAACTTACAACATACAACATAAAAACTACATGAAGTCATCATCGTCATCCTCCATCGATGCAGAACTCTTGCCCTTCGACAATGAAGAACTCTTGCCCTTCAACGATGAAGAACTCTTGCCCTTCAACGATGAAGAACTCTTGCCCTTTGACGATGCAGAACCCAGAAGCGGCGGCATGAAGATATTGTCTTCATCCTCGCTGTCGGCAGTCCATAAATAAGTATGTTTTGCTCCCAACTTTAGGTACCTTCCACACTTTAGGTATCTTCCATGCAACCTCAGAAGTTCTTTCCGTATCTCCTCAACGGTCCTGGAAGGCCACCCGCACCTACTTAATGCGTGAGCCAGCTCATTCAGTAGGGTGTCACTACTTGTCGGAGTAATGGGCCACGGGTAGCCTAACCCGAGTCCCAGAACCTTTCAAGACATCGGGGTCGGCTGCGCCCCTCAAGACGTCCAAGATGAAGCGCCGCCTTCTGGTGGCCGGCCGGCTGAACGACCGACTACGAGAAGTCGGCCATGCTCAGGAAGGCGGCTCCAAGACAGGACGACTCCTAGCAGGCGGCCTCCAGAGAGGCCGGCTCCTAGCAGTCGGCCCACGGCGCCCGCAAAGTTTGCGCCCCCATTAAGAAGACAAGACGGGGCAAGGCTATAGTGTAGCCCATCCCCCCGTATCCAGGGCCGGGCGTGGCCACAGTGCTCCGTACAGGCGGAGATCTCCTCCCGGCGCGGCACTGTTGCCACTCCGCCCCTGACGTCACCCTGACACGCGGAGCCCTGCTCCCACGACCGCCTGTCGGTACGGCCTGGAGACCGTGGGCCCTACCAGGCAGCGAGAGCCCGGAAGACGGCGGAGGCCTAACCAGTCGGACACAAGGGAGGCCGGCTCCTAGCAGTCGGCCCGTTCCTTCCTTGGGGTCCTTGCACCATTAACCAGATGAGACACGGAGTGGCTACAGTGATCTCCCACCAGGCGGTGGGACTGTAGCCACGCTCCCCTGACCAAGCATGCGTCATTAGCATCACGGCTACAGTAATCAGCAGCCGGGAAGACCTGCAAGCGGCGGGAGCGGACTGTCGGCTCTGTACCAGACCAGTCGGCGGGACCCACCAGGTGGCGGGCCCCAGCAGCCGGCAGAGAAGCCGGCGACCAGAGAGACTGACAGTCGGGTCCTACACCTGGCCAGATTACCATTGTACCCCTGGGGGTAGGCCTATATAAACCCACCAGGGCACCCATGCAAAGGGTTCCAACCTGTTAGAATTAGACTCACACCTAGGGGAGAAGAGAGCAAAGCCTTGCCTTCTTCTACCTCTAGCATACAGCTCAAGGAGCACCATTGTACTCACTAGTGCCTTAGTGACCATGCGGAGACCCCGCGGAGCAGGACTAGGAGTGTTATCTCCTAGGAGAGCCCCGAACCTGGGTAAGTGCGCCGGCGTTTGTGTCTACGCCTCATCCCGCTTCCAGGCACCGGCGACGTTCTACTCGCTCCCACCATGATAAGCCATCCATTGGCATATGTCGCACCCAACCCCCGACATTTGGCGCCCACCATGGGGCGAGGTGCACCGTCTCCCGGAGACCTGTTCTAGACGGGAACCCTGTTCCTTCCTGGCGAGCGCAGCCAGCCCGGCACGCCAGACGGCGTCTGCGCCAATGCACTGCACGGCGCGGAGGTCACCTGCGCGGCGAGCTGCCTCGCTGATCTTGTTGGGAAGATTCGCCTCTTCGATGAGCCCGCGTCTGATGCGGGCACTGATGGCCCCGAGAGCCGCCTCATGAGCCTCCTCGATCAGCTCCATGTCGCCAGCGAGCGTGCAGCCGACTTGGAGTCAGTTGGCTCCACCGACCCGATGTTGGTCGACTCCGACACGGCGTCGCTTGACGCGTTCCCCACCAACGTGCTGGTCTACAACGAGCCGCTTCCTCACGTGGACAGCGGCGGCAGCACCGTCAAGGAAGTGCTCGTCATCAGCCACGGCGAGCACTCTGGCGGAGGTGGCCATGATCCGTTGCAGGCGGCGATGCAAGACCTGACTGCGCTCATCCCGAAAGACGCTGACACCGAGACGCTGGAGGCACGTCGTGTCCAGCTCGTCGAAAGCGCCAACCGGCTGGCCAGCATGAGACGCCTTTCGGAGGCCTACCAGCGGGAGATGGACCGTGTCGGCGGCGGCACGCCGGCTCCTGGTGGTCCTAGCCGCATCGGCCTGGTCCGCAGCCTTGCGCGACTGTCGCCAGCATGTTCAGGATAGATCGTCCCGTCTACGCCACGCCTGCGGAGAACATACGAGCTGCCCAGGCGGCAGCAGACGAGCTAGAGAAGCTTGAGGGTGACCAGCGTCGCCACATGACGGAGCGAGTCCAGCAGCTCCTCGACGCGGCTGCTGAGCAGCAAGAGGCCGGGTGCCGCACTGAAGCGCCCAACCGGCGAAACGACGACCCGCCTCCTCACCGAGACCAAGGCGCGACATCCCGGACGCCGACTGGTGGCATCTGCGATAGAAGAGACAAGGAGCCGGCTGCCAGCCGCAGCCGGACTCACATCACCATCGAGCGCGACCAAGACGGCCGCCTAAGAGCAGTGCGGCGGCGAGACGACTATCCGGCTCCTCCTCCCCGCAGGGAGAGGCGTATTTCTCCGCCGCCTGTTGATCACCCGTCACTCGGCGGCCGCCTTGGCCGCCGAGAAGGAATCGGAGAAAATGATGCCCGCCACCGGATCGGTCGCCTCAATCGATCCCTGGCGCTAGAAGAGGAAGATGAGCTGGGCCCGCCTTGCTTCGGCCCCCGCATCCGAGACGAAACTTTCCCCAGAGGGTTCATGCTCCCAAGAGATACACCCAAGTACACCGGCTCCGTGAAGCCAGAGGACTGGCTGGTTGACTACTCTATAGCCGTCAGCATCGCCAACGGCAACAAGCGCGTTGCCGTGAAGTACGTTCCGCTCATGCTCTAGGGCACGGCCCGGACGTGGCTGAACAGCCTGAAGCCCTGCAGCATCAACAGCTGGGTTGACTTCACCGAAGCATTCATCCGCAACTTCACCAGCACCTACAAGCGGTCGCCCAAGCCTCGCCAGCTCTCCTTGTGCGTCCAAGGCCCCAACGAATCAACTCGCGATTACCTCACGCGTTGGGCTGAGTTGCACAACTCTTGGGAGGAGGTGCAGGCCATCGAGTACTTCACTCTCGGGTGCCGAGAGGGCACCTTCCTCAAGCACAAGCTTCTTTGCGACGAGCCGGCGACCCTCGATGAACTGCTGATTGATACGTCTCCATCGTATCTATAATTTTTTATTGTTCCATGCCAATATTATACAACTTCCATATACTTTTGGCAACTTTTTATACTATTTTTGGGACTAACATATTGATCCAGTGCCCAATGCTAGTTCCTGTTTGTTGCATGTTTTTGTTTCGCAGAATATCCATATCAAACGGAGTCCAAACGGGATAAAGACGGACGGAGATTATTTTTGGAATATTCGGAGAATATGGGAAGAAAAATCCACGCGAGACGGTGCCCGAGGGAGGCACGAGGCAGGGGGCGCGCCCCACCCCCCTGGGCGCGCCCCTGACCCTCGTGGGCCCCCTGTAAGGCGGTTGATGCCCTTCTTTGGCCGCAAGAAAGCTAATTTTTAGGGAAAAATCACGGCGAAGATTTCAGTCCAATCGGAGTTACGGATCTCCATATATATACAAAACGGTGAAAGGGCAGCAGAGGAGAACGCAGAAACAAAGAGAGACAGAGAGACAGATCCAATCTCGGAGGGGCTCTCGCCCCTCCCATGCCATGGAGGCCAAGGACCAGAGGGGAAACCCTTCTCCCATCTAGGGAGGAGGTCAAGGAAGAAGAAGAAGGGGCCCCCTCTCCCCTTCTCTTCCGGTGGCGCCGGAACGCTGTCGTGGCCACCATCATCATCACCGCAATCTTCACCAACAACTTCACCACCATCATCACCAACTCTCCCCCCCTCTATGCAGCGGTGTAACCTCTCTCTTACCCGCTATAATCTCTACTTAAACATGGTGCTCAACGCTATATATTATTTCACAATGATGTATGGCTATCCTATGATGTTTGAGTAGATCCGTTTTGTCCTATGGGTTATTTGATGATCAAGATTGGTTTGAGTTGCATGTTTTATTATTGGTGTTGTCCTATGGTGCTCTCTGTGTCACGCAAGCGTGAGGGATCCCCGCTGTAGGGTTTGCAATATGTTCATGATTTGCTTATGGTGGGTGGCGTGAGTGACAGAAGCATAGACCCGAGTAAGTAGGTTGTTTGCGTATGGGATAAAGGGGACTTGATACTTTAATGCTATGGTTGGGTTTTACCTTAATGATCTTTAGTAGTTGCGGACGCTTGCTAGAGTTCCAATCATAAGTGCATATGATCCAAGTAGAGAAAGTATGTTAGCTTATGCCTTTCCCTCAAATAAAATTGCAATAGTGATTATCGGTCTAGTTATCGATTGCCTAGGGACAAATAACTTTCTCGTGACAAAAAGCTCTCTACTAAAACTAATTTAGTTGTGTCTTTATCTAAACAGCCCCTAATTTTTATTTACGTGCTCTTTATTTCTTGCAAACCTATCCAAAAACACCTACAAAGTACTTCTAGTTTCATACTTGTTCTAGGTAAAGCGAACATCAAGCGTGCGTAGAGTTGTATCGGTGGTCGATAGAACTTGAGGGAATATCTATTCTACCTTTAGCTCCTCATTGGGTTCGACACTCTTACTTATCGAAAGAGGCTACAATTGATCCCCTATACTTGTGGGTTATCAAGACCTTTTTCTGGCACCGTTGCCGGGGAGCAATAGCGTGGGGTGAATATTCTCGTGTGTGCTTGTTTGCTTTATCACTAAGTAATTTTTATTTGTTGTTCGTAGTTGTTTTCTATCTTTAGTTATGGGTAGGAAACGCAAAATACCAAAAAATTTAGTTGTACCTACTGAACCAATGGTTGAAGAACCACTCAAAATCTATCACACTCCTGAAGCTTATTACTTGGATCATCTTCGATCCCTATGTGCTCTTGCTGAAACCCCAACTAGCTTAGTTGAGGGCAAATCTTTAGATGATCATGCTTGTTATGTGTGACACCGTATATCTGAAAAGGGGAAACGTTTACTGGATCAAATTCATCATTTGCAATGCTATGCTTGGAATTTATGTGAAATATATGATTTTACTTGTTGTTCTGAAAACCCTAAGAAACACCTTCCCTATCAATGTGAGTTTAGTGATAATGGAATCGTATCTTCGTATGCTAAGGGTGTTTATAATTACTATGATGTTCAACAAATTGAAGAATTTGTTGCTTTTAAGGGTGCTTATGAAATTGCTTCTTTGATTGAAAAGTATGATGCTACTCTTTACAAATCTGAAAAACTTTGCCATACTTAAATATTGATATGATAATTATGCTTCTAATGCCTATGTTGAACCATATATTGAGGACTACTCCGCTGTCCAAGAAGAGACTAATATTTTGCAGGAGTCTATGGAAGAAGAAATTGATGACATTGTGAGCTCATTGGATGAAAAAGATGAGGAGGAGAGCGAAGAACAAAAGGAGGAAGAGCGGATTAGCTACTCGTGCCCACCTTCTAATGAGAGTAACTCTTCAACTCATACATTGTTTAATTTCCCTTCGTGCTTACCGAAGGATGATTGCTATGATGACTGTTATGATCCCGTTGATTCTCTTGAAATATCCCTTTTTGATGATGCTTGCTATGCTTGTGGCCAAGATGCCAATATGAATTATGCTTATGGAGATGAACTTGCTATAGTTCCTTATGTTAAACATGAAATTGTTGCTATTGCACCCACGCATGATAGTCCTATTATCTTGCTATAGATGCCAATATCGGAGAAGTTTACCCTTATTAAGGATTATATTGATGGGTTGCCTTATACCGTTGCACATGATGATTTTGATGAATATAATATGCATGTGCTTGCTGCTCCTACTTGCAATTATTATTAGAGAGGAACTATATCTCCACCTCTCTATGTTTCCAACATGATAAAATTGCAAGAAACTGCTTATACTATGCATTGGCCTTTACTAGGTGTGCATGAATTGTTCTTTTATGACATGCCGATGCATAGGACGAGAGTTAGACTTCGTAATTGCTTGATATATGTTGCTTTGTGCTCACTACTAAATGCCAAATCATTGCTAATTAAAATTGGCTTTGATATACCTTGGGATCCGGGTGGATTCACTACTTGAGTACTATATGCCTAGCTTAATGGCTTTAAAGAAAGCGCTGCCAAGGAGACAACCCGGAAGTTTTAGAGAGTCATTTATTTCTGTTGAGTGCTTTTATATAGTTTAAAAACAAAAAAATAAAGAGGGTAACCCGAAACTTTTCAAAAAGAAAAGCGAAAGTGAGAAAGACGAGCATTGTTGAAGTGGGAGCTAGCCTTGAACTTTGTTCATGTTCACGGAAACTTTGTGAATCTTGATTACAGAAACTTTTCAACAAAAATAATTATCCCCTTGTACAATTCCATTTTATTATAAAAATAATGTGCCAAGGTTTGCCTTTAGGATGTTTACAATGCTTGTTGGTTTGTACGGTGCAGGACAGAAACTTTGGCTGTAGAGCTCGATTTTACATTTTTTACTGGAACGTCAAATGGTTCTGATTATTTTTGCACTGTCTTTCTATAATTTTTTTTATTTTTCCTAATTGTGGCAGAATTTTTCAAGTATCATAAGTATGGTGAATGTTCAGATTATTACAGACTGTTCTGCTTTAGACAGATTCTGTTTTTGATGCATAGTTTGCTTGTTTTGATGAAACTATCAATTTATATCAGTGGATTAAGCCATGGAAAAGTTATATTGCAGTAGCTAAAATGCAAAAACAAAATATGAATTGGTGGCAACAGTACTTAGAGTAGTGATTTGCTTTATTATACTAACGGATCTTACCGAGTTTTCTGTTGAAGTTTTGTGTGGATGAAGTGTCCAATGATCGAGAAGGTCTCGATGTGAGAAGAAGGAAGAGAGGCAAGAGCTGAAGCTTGGGGATGCACAAGGCACGCCAAGTAAATATTCAAGGAGACTCAAGCGTCTAAGCTTGGGGATGCCCCGGAAGGCATCCCCTCTTTCTTCAACAAGTATCGGTATGTTTTCGGATTCGTTTCGTTCATGCAATATGTGCAAGTCTTGGAGCGTCTTTTGCATTTAGTTTTCATTTTTCTTTTATGCACCATGCTGGTATGAGATAGTCCTTTGTTGATTTATAGAATGCTCTTTGCACTTCACTTATATCTTTTGAGTATGGCTTTATAGAATGCTTCATGTGCTTCGCTTATATCATTTGAAGTTTGGATTGCCTGTTTCTCTTCACATAGAAAACCGCCATTTATAGAATGCTCTTTTGCTTCACTTATATTTGTTAGAGCGTGGGCATATATTTTGTAGAAAGAATTAAACTCTCTTTCTTCACTTATATCTATTTAGAGAGATGACAGGAATTGGTCATTCACATGGTTAGTCATAAAATCCTACATAAGACTTGTAGATCACTGAATATGATATGTTTGATTCTTTGCATAGTTTTGCGATATAAAGATGGTGATATTAGAGTCATGCTAGTGGGTAGTTGTGGATTAGTAGAAATACTTGTGTTGAGGTTTGTGATTCCCATAGCATGCACGTATGGTGAACCGTTATGTAACGAAGTCGGAGCATGAGGTATTTATTGATTGTCTTCCTTATGAGTGGCGGTCGGGGATGAGCGATGGTCTTTTCCTACCAATCTATCCCCCTAGGGGCATGCATAGTAGTACTTTGCTTCGAGGGCTAATAAATTTTTGCAATAAGTATATGAGTTCTTTATGACTAATGTGAGTCCATGGATTATACGCACTCTCACCCTTCCATCATTGCTAGCCTCTTCGGTACCGTGCATTGCCCTTTCTCACCTCGAGAGTTGGTGCAAACTTCGCTGGTGCATCCAAACCCCATGATACGATACGCTCTATCACACATAAACCTCCTTATATCTTCCTCAAAACAGCCACCATACCTACCTATCATGGCATTTCCATAGCCATTCCGAGATATATTGCCATGCAACTTCCATCATCATCATATACATGACTTGAGCATTTATTGTCATATTGCTTTGCATGATCGTAAGATAGCTAGCATGATGTTTTCATGGCTTGTCCGTTTTTTGATGTCATTGCTATGCTAGATCATTGCACATCCCGGTACACCGCCGGAGGCATTCATATAGAGTCATATCTTTGTTCTAGTATCGAGTTGTAATATTGAGTTGTAAGTAAATAAAAGTGTGATGATCATCATTATTAGAGCATTGCCCCAGTGAGGAAAGGATGATGGAGACTATGATTCCCCCACAAGTCGGGATGAGACTTCGGACGGAAAAAAAAGAGAAAGGCCAAAAAAAAGAGAAGGCCCAAAAAAAGAAAAAAAAAGAAAAAAGGAAAAAAATGAGAGAAAAAGAGAGAAGGGGCAATGTTACTATCCTTTTACCACACTTGTGCTTCAGAGTAGCACCATGTTCTTCATATAGAGAGTCTCTTGAGTTATCACTTTCATATACTAGTGGGAATTTTCATTATAGAACTTGGCTTGTATATTCCAACGATGGGCTTCCTCAAATGCCCTAGGTCTTCATGAGCAAGCAAGTTGGATGCACACCCACTTAGTTTCAGTTTGAGCTTTCATATACTTATAGCTCTAGTGCATCCGTTGCATGGCAATCCCTGGTCCTCACATTGACATCAATTGATGGGCATCTCCATAGCCCGTTGATTAGCCGCATCAATGTGAGACTTTCTCCTTTTTGTCTTCTCCACATAACCCCCATCATCATATTCTATTCCACCTATAGTGTTATATCCATGGCTTGTGCTCATGTATTGTGCGAGGGTTGAAAAAGTTGAAGCGCGTTAAAAAGTATGTACCAATTGATCGGCTTGTCATTGGGGTTGTGCATGATTTGAATATTTTGTGTGGTGAAGATGGAGCATAGCCAGACTATATGATTTTGTAGGGATAACTTTCTTTGGCCATGTTATTTTGAAAAAACATGATTGCTTTATTAGTAGGCTTGAAGTATTATTGTTTTTATGTCAAATGATAGACTATTGCTTTGAATTACTCGTGTCTTAATATTCATGCCATGATTAGATACATGATCAAGATTATGCTAGGTAGCATTCCACATCAAAAATTATCCTTTTTATCATTTACCTACTCGAGGACGAGCAGGAATTAAGCTTGGGGATGCTGATACGTCTTCGTCGTATCTATAATTTTTGATTGTTCCATGCCAATATTATACAACTTCCATATACTTTTGGCAACTTTTTATACTATTTTTGGGACTAACATATTGATCCAGTGCCCAGTGCCAGTTCCTGTTTGTTGCATGTTTTTGTTTCGCAGAATATCCATATCAAACGGAGTCCAAACGGGATAAAAACGGACGGAGATTATTTTTGGAATATTCGAAGAATATGGGAAGAAAAATCCACGCGAGACGGTGCCCGAGGGAGGCACGAGGCAGGGGGGCGCGCCCCTGACCCTCGTGGGCCCCCCGTAAGGCAGTTGATGCCCTTCTTCGGCCGCAAGAAAGCTAATTTTTAGGGAAAAATCACGGCAAAGATTTCAGTCCAATCGGAATTACGGATCTCCATATATATACGAAACGGTGAAAGGGCAGCAGAGGAGAACGCAGAAATAGAGAGAGACAGAGAGACGGATCCAATCTCGGAGGGGCTCTCGCCCCTCCCATGCCATGGAGGCCAAGGACCAGAGGGGAAACCCTTCTCCCATCTAGGGAGGAGGTCAAGGAAGAAGAAGAAGGGCCCCCCTCTCCCCTTCTCTTCCGGTGGCGCCGGAACGCTGCCGTGGCCACCATCATCATCACCGCAATCTTCACCAACAACTTCACAACCATCATCACCAACTCTTCCCCCCTCTATGCAGCGGTGTAACCTCTCTCTTACCCGCTGTAATCTCTACTTAAACATGGTGCTCGACGCTATATATTATTTCCCAATGATGTATGGCTATCCTATGATGTTTGAGTAGATCCGTTTTGTCCTATGGGTTATTTGATGATCAAGATTGGTTTGAGTTGCATGTTTTATTATTGGTGCTGTCCTATGGTGCTCTCCGTGTCGTGCAAGCGTGAGGGATCCCCGCTGTAGGGTTTGCAATATGTTCATGATTTGCTTATGGTGGGTGGCGTGAGTGACAGAAGCATAGACCCGAGTAAGTAGGTTGTTTGCGTATGGGATAAAGGGGACTTGATACTTTAATGCTATGGTTGGGTTTTACCTTAATGATCTTTAGTAGTTGCGGACGCTTGCTAGAGTTCCAATCATAAGTGCATATGATCCAAGTAGAGAAAGTATGTTAGCTTATGCCTCTCCCTCAAATAAAATTGCAATAGTGATTACCGGTCTAGTTATCGATTGCCTAGGGACAAATAACTTTCTCGTGACAAAAAGCTCTCTACTAAAACTAATTTAGTTGTGTCTTTATCTAAACAACCCCTAGTTCTTATTTACGTGCTCTTTATTTTCTTGCAAACTGATGTCTACTACGCAACCTTCTTCTTGTAGACGTTGTTGGGCCTTCAAGTGCAGAGGTTTGTAGGACAGTAGCAAATTTCCCTCAAGTGGATGACCTAAGGTTTATCAATCCGTGGGAGGCGTAGGATGAAGATGGTCTCTCTCAAGCAACCCTGCAACCAAATAACAAAGAGTCTCGTGTGTCCCCAACACACCCAATACAATGGTAAATTGTATAGGTGCACTAGTTCAACGAAGAGATGGTGATACAAGTGCAATATGGATGGTAGATATAGGTTTTTGTAATCTGAAAATATAAAAACAGCAAGGTAACTAATGATAAAAGTGAGCATAAACGGTATTGCAATGCTAGGAAACAAGGCCTAGGGTTCATACTTTCACTAGTGCAAGTTCTCTCAACAATAATAACATAACTGGATCACATAACTATCCCTCAACATGCAACAAAGAGTCACTCCAAAGCCACTAATAGCAGAGAACAAACAAAGAGATTATGGTAGGGTACGAAACCACCTCAAAGTTATTCTTTCGGATCGATCTATTCAAGAGTTCGTACTAGAATAACACCTTAAGACACATATCAACCAAAACCCTAATGTCACCTAGATACTCCAATGTCACCTCAAGTATCTGTGGGCATGATTATACGATATGCATCACACAATCTCATATTCATCTATTCAACCAACACAAAGTACTTCAAAGAGTGCCCCAAAGTTTCTACCGGAGAGTCAAGACGAAAACGTGTGCCAACCCCTATGCATAGGTTCATGGGCGGAACCCGCAAGTTGATCACCAAAACATACATCAAGTGAATCAATATAATAACCCATTGTCACCACGGTTATTCCACGCAAGACATACATCAAGTGTTCTCAAATCCTTAAAAGACTCAATCCGATAAGATAACTTCAAAGGGAAAACTCAATCCATTACAAGAGAGTAGAGGGGGAGAAACATCATAAGATCCAACTATAATAGCAAAGCTCGCGATACATCAAGATCGTATCACCTCAAGAACACGAGAGAGAGATATCAAAAACAATAGCTACTGGTACATACCCTCAGCCCCGAGGGTGAACTACTCCCTCCTCATCATGGAGAGCGCCGGGATGATGAAGATGGCCACCGGTGAGGGATCCCCCCCTCCGGCAGGGTGCCGGAACAGGGTCCCGATTGGTTTTTGGTGGCTACAGAGGCTTGTGGCGGCGGAACTCCCGATCTATTCTGTTCCCCGATGGTTTTAGGGTATATTGATATATATAGGCAAAAGAAGTCGGTCAGGGGAGCCACGAGGGGCCCACGAGGGTGGAGGGCGCGCCCAGGGGGTGGGCGCCCCCCCCTGCCTCGTGCTCTCCTCGTTGATCCCCTGACGTGCACTCCAAGTCTCCTGGATTGCTTTCTTTCAAAAAATAACTTCTCCCGAAGGTTTCATTCCGTTTGGACTCCGTTTGATATTCCTTTTCTGCGAAACACTGAAACAAGGGAAAAAACAGGAACTGGCACTGGGCTCCGGGTTAATAGGTTAGTCCCAAAAATAATATAAAAGTGTTTAATAAAGCCCATAAACATCCAAAACAGATAATATAATAGCATGAATACTTCATAAATTATAGATACGTTGGAGACGTATCACAAACCTATCCAAAAACACCTACAAAGTACTTCTAGTTTCATACTTGTTCTAGGTAAAGCGAACGTCAAGCGTGCGTAGAGTTGTATCGGTGGTCGATAGAACTTGAGGGAATATTTGTTCTACCTTTAGCTCCTCGTTGGGTTCGACACTCTTACTTATCGAAAGAGGCTACAATTGATCCCATTGATCCCCTATACTTGTGGGTTATCACTGATCATAGCAGACAAGTACGCCACGGCCGACTCCTCCATGAAGGCGGAGATCCAAGTTAATGTGTCGGGCAAGGTATCCCCTCAAGCTCCTCGGACCCCGGCTGGTGACACCAGTCGGCGACAGCAACCGAACGACAACAAGCACAAGGCCATGCAGCCGGCTTCCATAAGCCGGCAAGTGGAAACAGTCGAAGATCAGCAGTCGGAAGGGCAGCCTCCTCCCAAACGCCAGAAGGGCGGCAAGCCCAACTGGTTGCCCGCCTTCTCGTACGAGCAGACTCTCGATGCACCCTGCAAGTTCCACAGCGGTGCAAAGCCGTCCAACCACACCACTCGGAAATGCCACTGGCTCACCAGGATCGCCAAGGGTGACGGACTCCAGCCTCCTCCGCCTGCCGGCCCGCCGCCTCCTCCTCCTCAGCAGCCGGCGGTCCGGCCAGTCGGTGCGATACAAGATGAATACCCTGAAGAGCATGGGGCTTATGTCGTGTTCACCAGCGTGGCCGACGACAGGCACAGCAGACGACAGCAACAACAAGAAGTAAATGTAGTGGCATCAGAGACCCCCGAGTTCATGCATTGGTCTGAGAAGCCCATCAGCTGGAGCAGAGCCGACCACCCGGAGGTGATGCCCAATCCCGGTTCTTATGCTCTGGTGTTGGATGCCACCTTTGCCACAGAGAGGCAGGCTGCTCGCTTCTCCCGAGTTCTGATAGATGGCGGCAGTAGCATCAACATCCTGTACAAGGATACTATGGAGAAACTGGGAATCAAGCAGAGACATCTCCAGCCCAGCCGGACTGTGTTCCATGGCATAGTTCCTGGCCTTTCCTGCTCACCAATCGGCAAGACACAGATCAACGTCCTCTTCGGAGACAAAGAACACTTTTGCTGAGAGCCAGTCTGGTTTGAGATGGTGGACCTTGAGAGCCCTTACCATGCGCTACTTGGCCGGCCTGCTCTGTCCAAGT
Organism: Triticum aestivum; assembly: GCF_018294505.1. NCBI lineage: Eukaryota > Viridiplantae > Streptophyta > Magnoliopsida > Poales > Poaceae > Triticum > Triticum aestivum. The sequence goes on from NC_057796.1 coordinate 454,016,684, forward strand.
TCATGGCGGTCCCCCACTATCCTTACCTCAAGATGAAGATGCCGAGTTCCAAGGGAATCCTGACCATAGCAGGGGACTACAAGAAGTCGTCCGCCTGTGCAGCAGACAACAGCCGGCTAGCCGAGTCCCTCGTGATCGCGGCCGAGAAACGGCTCCTGGACCAGGTTGTGGCAATGGCAGGCAAGTAGCCGGAAATGTCACCTAACCCCAAGGAGTCAGAAGCTGAGGGCTCGTTCAAGCCGGCAAAAGAAACGAAGAAGATACCCTTGGACCCAGAGCAGCCGGAAAGGCACGCTGTCATAGGTGCAAACCTTGATAGCAAATAGGAAAGCGAGCTCGTCGACTTCCTCCGTGAGAATCGGGACATCTTTGCATGGTCTCCCAAAGACATGCCGGGTGTTCCGACGGATTTCACCGAGCACAAGCTACATGTTCGGTCTAATGCCAAGCCAGTCAGGCAGCCCTTGCGCCGCCTGTTAGAAGAGAAGAGAAGAGTTGTTGGAGAAGAGATAGCCCGGCTTCTAGCAGCCGGCTTCATCATGGAGGTGTTCTTTCCAGAATGGCTAGCCAACCCAGTCCTTGTACTGAAGAAGAACAAGTAGTGGCGCATGTGTATTGATTATACAGCCTCAACAAAGCATGCCCCAAAGACCCATTTGCTTTACCGAGAATCGACCAAGTGATTGACTCCACAGCCGGATGCGAGCTGTTGAGTTTTTTGGGTGCATACTCAGGGTATCATCTGATCAAGCTAAACCCGGCCGACAGGCTGAAGACCGCCTTCATCACACCATTCGGAGCCTTCTGTTACCTGACCATGACGTTCGGCTTGAGGAATGCCGGCGCCACGTTTCAGCGTTGCATGCAGAAGTGTCTCCTCAAGCAACTTGGCAGAAACGCCCACGTCTATGTGGACGATGTTGTGGTGAAGACGGAGAAGCATGGAACACTGCTGGAAGACCTCAAGGAGACCTTTGAAAACTTGCGCCGATTCCAGATCAAGCTCAACCCGGAGAAATGCGTCTTTGGAGTACCAGCCGGCCAGCTTCTTGGCTTCCTGGTCTCAGAGCGCGGCATAGAATGCAACCCTGTGAAAATCAAGGCCATCGAGAGGATGGAGGTGCCCACCCGACTGCTGGACGTGCAAAATTCACCGGCTGCTTGGCATCCATCAGCCGTTTCATCAGTCGGCTGGGCGAGAAGGCTCTTCCCCTGTACCAGCTCATGAAGAAGACCAATTTTTTCGAGTGGAACGATAAGGCGGATGAAGCTTTTCTACAGCTCAAGAAGATGTTGACCACTCAGCCCGTCCTGGCGGCTCCGACTCCTAAAGAGCCCATGCTCCTCTACATCGCCGCCACCAGCCGGGTGGTCAGCACAGTCATAGTGGTGGAACGCAAGGACGAAGGCAAAGCACTACCAGTCCAGAGGCCGGTGTATTACCTAAGTGAAGTATTGTCCGCCTCCAAGCAGAATTACCCCCACTACCAGAAGATGTGCTACAGTGTGCATTTTGCCGCTAAGAAGCTGAAGCCGTATTTTCAAGAGCACCCAATCACTGTGGTTTGCACTGCTCCACTCGCCGAGATCATTGGAAGCCGAGATGCCTCAGGCCGAGTGGCCAAATGGGCCATAGATTTGGCCCCCTACACCATCTACTACCAGCCTCGCACCACCATCAAGTCACAAGAACTGGCCGACTTCCTTGTCGACTGGGCCAAGACCCAGTACCTGCCGCCAGCGCCAGACTCCACCCATTGGTGAATGCACTTTGATGGTTCCAAGATGCGCACTGGTTTGGGAGCCGGCATCGTCCTCACCTCTCCCAAAGGCGACAAGCTCAGATATGTGTTGCAAGTCCATTTTGCCGCCTCTAACAATGTTGCTGAATACGAAGCACTCATTCACGGGCTCCGGCTTGCCAAGGAACTCGGCATTCGCCGGATCCTGTGCTATGGAGATTCTGACTTGGTGGTCCAACAGTCGTCAGGCGATTGGGACGCCAAGGATGCAAATATGGCCAGCTACCGCTTCCTCGTTCAGCAACTCAGTGGATACTTTGAAGGATGCTAGTTCCTCCATGTGCCAAGAAATGATAATGAGCAAGCAGATGCCTTGGCACGAATCGGCTCAACCCGGCAAGCAATACCAGCCGGCGTCGCCCTGCAACGCCTCCTTAAGCCGTCTGATGCAGCGCGGTGTTGGCCTCGCCCAGCTGCTGCTGCAGGGCGGCGTTGGCCTCTGCAAAAGTAGAAGAAGAAAAAGACATCAGCAATCAACAAGGAGAGATATAGTCGCCTGGGAGATCCGGCCCGACTGCTCAGCAGTCGGCCCGAATCTTGGGGACCATAGCCCGCGGGTGCGCCAGCGCGCCCCTGCAGAGAAAGAAGTTATCATTAGTTACCAAGAAGAAGAACAGTCGCCGGGGAGATCCGGCCCGACTGCTCAGCAGTCGGCCTGAATCTCGGGGACTACAGCCCGCGGGTGCGCCAGCGCGCCCCCGCGGAGAAAGAAAATAAAGACTTACTCCGGCTTTCCGACAGGTCGGCAGTCCGTTGAGTCAGCTCCTGGACCTTGGAGTTGAAGGCGGCTGCGTGAAGATTATGATAATCCTGCAGTGAAGATATCAGACAATGTTAGTACTCGGAGCTTGCCAGTTAAAGTTCCGAGTCGCCTGCTTAGCAGCCGGCCCGAAACTCGGGGACTACACCCAGTGGGTGCGCTGGCGCGCCCCCACAAAGAAGTATAAGAAATACAAGAATCAAAAATGAAGAACCAAGAAGCATACCCGGACGGCTGCTCGCGACTCCAGGAACACCTAGTTGGAGTGCTTGAGAGCGTCGGCTTCGGCGTGGAGCTTGGCCTGGACGTCCAGGATCGCCTTATTCAAAGGGCCCGTCCCGCCTCCCCGCACCCACTGAGTGGGCGCGGCGCTGGTCGCCTCGGCGTCCGGGATCGAGGAGCTCGCGGCACCGGTCTCCAGTGGGCGTGGCGCCGAGGCCGCCTTTGCAAATTGGCGGCGCGATGGTGTGCGGACCTCGGGAGTCGGGCCAGTCACCAACTCGTCTCTGGCTGGCGGCACCGGTGCGTCCGCCGGCTGCTGGTCTCGCGCATCTCCGGATGGCGGTGGCGGAGGCACGGCCGCGTCCGGCATGACGACATCGCCGCCGTCCCTCTCCATGATCGGGTCCTTATCGCCGGCTCCCCCAGCCGACGCCACGAACTCTGGTGGTGGCGGCGCGGAGTTCAGGGGCATGACGAATAACGCCGACTGGCGGCGCGCGGTCTCTTCGGCCTGTTCCTTCGCCGCGGTAGCGGCCTCGACCTCCGCCAGCTTCTTCAAGGCGGCGGCTTCCGCCTTGTCCGCCTCCGCCTTCTCCAGGCGGGAGGCTTCCTGCTCCTCGCGCACCTCCCGTGCATTTCGCTCCCGCACCTCCCGGAGGTCGGCGACCGGATCGATTCGCTGGGTGGTGGTGGAGGTCTCCGCCGACCCAACGATGGAGGCGGTGGCCAACTTCTCGAGAGAGAGCGGAGCCCTAAGTCAAGAAAATAAAGCAAAGGAAGTTCAGAAAGAGTCGACAAGGAAAATAAAGCACAAGGAAAGATACTTACGCCGACACCAAGGGAGGCGCCTTTGGGAGCTTCTGGAACTTGCTCGCCTTCGCGGCGGCCTCCTTCCGTCTAGTCGCGGCAGTCGGATTCTTGGCCTTCTTCGGCGCGCCGCCGAACAAGACGGCACCTTGTTTACGCTTGCGTGTGCCGCCTCGAGCAGTCGGCTCAACGGAGGGGCCCGCGTCCGACCTGCCGGCGCCCCGCGCAGGGCGCGACTTCTCTTCCTCCTCCTCATCATTAGGCCAGGTCTCGATGCCGCCCTCTTCGGAGCCGCCTGCTTCGTAGACGCCGCCTGTCGCGGTGTCCTCCAAGGCGGCCGCCCCCAAGTCGGGGTCGTCCACGTCGCTCACCGCCCGGTCCGGTTCGTAGTCACCACCTGCCCCTATGATGGCAGCCGTCACTTCCGACATGTAGATCTGTTTCAAGTGGTGAGAGGCCGGCTGATCAAGACCAAGATCAAGACTAAGACAAGTATCATTAAGAAAGAATTGGAAAACTTACCGCAGGCGGCGGGTCGGCGCGGGAGTATGGCCGCTTGCCGAAGCGCCAAGACCCCTCCAGCTTGAGGCCAGAGATCTCATTCACCAAGTTTGCGACCTCGGTAGCCGGCATCTCCTTGGTGCTCAGTCGGCACGGGTCGCGATGCCCGCTCATCCGGCTGATCAGGTGAGGCCGGCCTTGGAGCGGGAGAACCTGGCGCGCGACGAAGGCAACCAACAAGTCGGACGCCTTGAGGCCTTCGGTGTTGGTCAGCTCCCGGAGTCGTTGGATGGCGGCGGCACCGTCTGCTGATACCGGCTTCAGCTTATAGCCCCACCTGGCCCGCGGCTCGGCCGGCGGGCCGGCTTCATAAGTCGGTAGGTTGATGAAGTCGACGGCCGGGTCCACATTCTCCACGTAGAAGTAAGATTGCTACCACATCTTGACCGACTGTGGCAGCTTGATGGTGGGGAAGGCGTTCTTCGGCGACGGCCGGCGAACCGCGATGAAGGCACCGCACTGGGCAGCCACCTCCCGGACGGAGGTGCCTAGCTTGGTGTAGAAGAATGCTCCCCACAGCTCGATGGTGGGGAGGATGCCGAGATACCCTTCGCACATCGTGACGAAGGCGGCTAGGAGCATCACGGTGTTGGGCATGATGTGATGAGGCTGGAGGTGATAGAATTCGAGAAACGAGCGGAGAAAGCCGCTCACCGGCAGGCCGAAGTCGCGGATGAAGTGCGAGCGGAAGACGACCCGCTCGCCCTCCCCCGGCGCCGGCGAGATCTCTTCCTCCGGCGGCACGCATGCCTTCACGTAGCCCACACCAGGGAGACGTCGCGTCTCGCGGAGGAAGGTGATATGGTCTTCATTGACATTCGACCCGTCCCAGTCTCCTCCTCGCTCGCGCGCCATGGAGAGCTTGATGGAGAAAATGGTGTGGCAGGGAGGCTGAGAATGGGGCGGGGCCAAGAGGGCTCGGGACGGACGAGCACGACGGAAACAAACGGCGGCAGCGCTCCGGCGTGACTCGGGGGCACTGCGGCAAGAGGAAGAAGAAGGAGGCAAGAACGGGGTGGAGGGACGCGCGTGCTCTGCCGCTCCCTCTCCTCCCCCTACTTATAGCCTGCGGGCTATGAAACCGAGGGGGCGGGCGTGGGATTAACTGTGCCCACGACCCCACGATCCCACCTTTACCACGCGAGTTACTGCACGGTAACTCCGCGGGGAAACCCAACCGCCCGCCTCGGCCACAGCGGATCCGCTCGCGTGCCGAGGCCTGGTGATGGCAGGCCCAGCCTGCAGACGCGTCCCATTGCGCGCGTTGGCTGGCAGGCTGGCCCGACTGGCTGACACCACGTGGCACGCCCACGACGGGCGGCGGGCCTAGAAGCTTAGCTAACACGCCACCTAGTTCCCGCCGTTGCGTTCGAAGTTTCAGACAAACCCGACTAGACGTGGCCGACTCCTGCCAGCCGGCTTGCTAGGAGTCGGATGAAGCTTGCTTCCAGAGCATCTGGAGGAGGAAACTGTTCAGGCTCCTCGGCTTCTCAGCCGCGGCACCTCACCAGCTTCGGGGACTACTGTCGGAGTAATGGGCCACAGGTAGCCTAACCCGAGTCCTAGAACCTTTCAAGACATCGGGGCCGGCTGCGCCCCTCAAGACGTCCAAGATGAAGCGCCGCCTTCTGGTGGCCGGCTGGCTGAACGGCCGACTGCTAGAAGTTGGCCATGCTCAGGAAGGCGGCTCCAAGACGGGCCGACTCCTAGCAGGCGGCCTCCAGAGAGGCCGGCTCCTAGCAGTCGGCCCAAGGTGCCCGCAAAGTCTGCGCCCCCATTAAGAAGACAAGACGGGGCAAGGCTACAGTGTAGCCCATCTCCCCGTATCTAGGGCCGGGCATGGCCACAGTGCTCCGTACAGGCGGAGATCTCCTCCCGGCGTGGCACTGTTGCCACTCCGCCCCTGACGTCACCCCTGACACGCGGAGCCCTGCTCCCACGACCGCCTATCGGTACGGCCTGGAGACCGCGGGCCCTACCAGGCAGCGAGAGCCCGGAAGACGGCGGAGGCCTGACCAGTCGGACACGAGGGAGGCCGGCTCCTAGCAGTCGGCCCGTTCCTTCCTTGGGGTCCATGCACCATTAACCAGATGAGACACGGAGTGGCTACAGTGATCTCCCACCAGGCGGTGGGACTGTAGCCACGCTCCCCTGACCAAGCATGCGTTATTAGCATCACAGCTACAGTAATCAGCAGCCGGCAAGACCCGCAAGCGGCGGGAGCAGCCTGTCGGCTCCGTACCAGACCAGTCGGCGGGACCCACCAGGCGGCGGGCCCCAGCAGCCGGCGGAGAAGCCGGCGACCAGAGAGACTGACAGTCGGGTCCTACACCCGGCCAGATTACCATTGTACCCCTGGGGGGTAGGCCTATATAAACCCCCAGGACACCCATGCAAAGGGTTCCAACCTGTTAGAATTAGACTCACACCTAGGGGGAGAAGAGAGCAAAGCCAAGCACACATGGCTGCTGGCCTACGATCTGATAGTGATCAAGTTTGTATCACTGGCAGCTACTGTAGGGCCCAAGGGCAGTATCCGGAGAACTACAGAATTCCCGCCAGCCACGGATAAAATTTCCAGTTGCCCACCATTTCGCCCACGTCATCGATCCGCGCCGAAGCGCATCTGGCCCGTCCATCCCGAGCAGCATCGAACGGTCGGTATCACTTCACCGTATCGATCCGTGGCACCGGCCTCTCCACCAATCAGCGCGCACCTCCTCCCCACCATATAATCTCGCCGCCCCCAGCCTCATTTCACATCTGCAATTCCCCACCTCCTCACTCCCACCTCTCCCTCACTCCCCACCTCCGAAGCTCCAGCGGCAGCCATGGCCCCCAAGGCAGACAAGAAGCCGGCGGCCGAGAACAAGGTCGAGAAGGCGGCGGAGAAGACCCCCGCGGGCAAGAAGCCCAAGGCCGAGAAGCGGCTGCCGGCGGGCAAGACGGCGTCCAAGGAGGCCGGCGGCGAGGCCAAGACCCGGGGCAGGAAGAAGGGCAGCAAGGCCAAGAAGGGCGTGGAGACGTACAAGATCTACATCTTCAAGGTGCTGAAGCAGGTGCACCCCGACATCGGCATCTCCTCCAAGGCCATGTCCATCATGAACTCCTTCATCAACGACATCTTCGAGAAGCTCGCCGGCGAGTCGGCCAAGCTCGCGAGGTACAACAAGAAGCCCACCATCACCTCCCGGGAGATCCAGACCTCCGTCCGCCTCGTCCTCCCCGGCGAGCTCGCCAAGCACGCCGTCTCCGAGGGCACCAAGGCCGTCACCAAGTTCACCTCCTCCTAGACAGTTGATGCGACAGATGTAGTTGGCTGCTGTTGTCTCCTGTTAGTGGTCGCTGACTCTGCTTATGTATCTGCAAGTAGTGGTAGGAGTGGTCGTCTGTGCGCCAACGCTTCGTTGGCTAGTTGGTTGTGAGAACTGAAGTTGCTAATCTATCTGAATGTTATTGTTTCAAGTAGTAGTGCTTTTGCTGAATTTCATGGGAATCGCTGAATGCTTGCTGTCGCCTTGTTGGTAGTAAGAGCTGAATTCTGTGGTGCAAACAGTGATTCAGAAAGAGTGATGCATCTCTGTATTGGTGAATTTAATTTTTACTAGGGGCTTAAGCTAATCTGCCATGTTTGTGCTTTCATTTCTTAGCAATGCAAGTCAGGTTTGCAGATCCCTGGTTCTCCATTCTTGTTCAGTCTTGCGGACTTAGTGAACCTAGTCTTGTTCAATCCTCCATGATTAACTTAGCATGTCAGCAGCAGCTTGGTGTTATACATGAGCGTGTTACTCTGAAAAATAGCAAATGTGAGTTCTCTAGAAAAATGAAATACAAATTGCCGTCCATTTCTTGTACTGAACAGGATGAGGCTCTAGAGCGATGCTTCTTTGTTTTATTTCCTCGCTCTGCCCACTGAAGAAACCTTACATGCCTTCGGCGCACATGGAGCTGAAGCTATCATCTTGTCTTGTGGTTGAAATAGCAGCGTCAGACTTGGCTGCGGTACAAAATGTTCTGCATTGCCAAACCCACCCGTCTGTTTTGTTAATCTTGGATTACTTATTTTTCTCAATCTTCAGAGTCCAATACATGTGCAGCTGCGTGATGGAGATGGTGTGAAGGCGCAGCGGTGGTTTCTGCCAGCGCCGTCTCCTGCCGAATCTTCGCCGCAGCGTGATTATAGTCGCCAACAAGCTGAAGCTGCAGGACATCCACCAAGCCGTCCGGGGAAACCGATGGATGTAAAACAGAGCATACAAGTAATTGTGTTCGCTTCAGTGTCAAGAACACACTAGGAAGCATTAATTTGGTCATCTTTTGCTTGCCCATGAATTGCTTTAGAACGCAGAAACAGACATCACCTTTGCCAATTTTCAGCTGCCAGTTCTGTAAATCTCAGTCAACCAAGAATTACCAAAACCTGAGTTGCTAGATGTGGCCTCTCCATTTTCTTAATCTTGGATTACTTCATATCTATTCCTTAAGCTTTGATTAAGAAGTCCAAATACAAGCGACTGATGCAGATGAAGGAACTGGACAGACAGGGTGTGGTAGGGAGAATCATGTAAACTACCGAGTGGCAGACATCACAAGAAGAAATCGTACATATTGGAAGGTGTTGCAGAGAGTTTCAGGGGTAGAAGC